>NW_006922241.1:1212001-1216253 GCF_000298275.1 Orycteropus afer afer
GGGTTTGAACCACCAGCCTTCTGGTTAGCAGTCAAGTGCCTTAGGCACTATGCTACCAGAGCTCTGAGGACAATAAGGGTCAGTAAATAGGCCTTTCTGTCTTCCTTGCTAGATGGAGTTCTGAAAGCACAGTGGTTAAAGTACTTAGCTGTTAGTTGAAAAGTTGGCAGTTCAAACCCACCATACACTCTGCAAGAGAAATATGTGGCAGTTTGCTTCCGTGAAGATTTGCAGCTTTGGAAAACCTGTAGAGCAGTTCTACTCTATCCCATAGTGTAGCTATGAGTTGGAATCAACTTGCTAGCAATGAGTTTGGAGTGGTGTTGGTGTTCTTTACTTGGTGCTAGGCAGTTAATATCTAAAGAAAGACTAAGAGGGCCTAGAGGGAACCAGGGATGTGTTCCCAGAGAGGAAACTGTAAATGTAGATGTGGAAGGGCTGTGGGCTCTCCTACAGCTTGAGGATTGTTCAATGACATGGACTTGTATAGAGAGTAAACATAGGACATTAGCCTTACAATCTTTAGTGGGGAGAAGTTTTGGGACAGTTTCTGGCAGACTAGATGCTGTGGACACAGTGTGATTGTGCTCCAGATGCTGAAGTCTGTGGCTGTGCACATAGTGTCATCCCATAAAACTTTCAGGAATGATGGACTGTTTTGAGTCCACACTGTCCATTAAATGGGTAGTTAGCCATGTTTAATTCTTGAGCACTTGAAACATGGCTTATTTGACTGATAAACTGAATTTTAAATTTTATTTAATTTTAATTAAAATTAAAATTTGAATTTCAATGGCCACATGAAGATAGTGGCTACAAGCCCTGTTGAAAAGCATAACTTGAAAACATCTGTTCTCATGTTTCTGCCTCTGACCTGCTGGTGGGAATGTTATGCTAGATCAGGCACCTCATGAGATCAGAGACTCTGTCTGCTTTATTCTCTTTAAGATCTGGAACAGAGGTCATTGGTGGTTCAATGGTAGATGCTTTCCTTCTATGTGGTGGATCCAGGTTCAATTCCTAGCCCATGCATCGCAAGGACAGCCATTATCCATCTGTCAGTGGAGGCTTATTTGTTGTCATAATGTTAACAAATTTCAGTGGAGCTTTTATACTACAACTGACTAGGAAGAAAATCAATCAATAAAAACCCTATGGGTCCCAGAAGCTCAATAAACAACTGATTGGGGGGTGGTATAGAACCAGACAATATTTTGTTCCATAGTGCATAAAGTCAACATGAATTGGAAGTTAACTCTATTGCAGCTAACAGTAACAAGATGTAGAAAAAAGCTGGCACAGGTTAGGTGCTCAATAAACATCTGTTGAATGAGTTAATTACTTTATTAATGGAGGAGAAGGACAGCCAATCACACTCAACACTCTTGGATCAATATTCATTTCCAGAGTTTCACCAAATTTCCAGAAGGAAGAATGGATCTGTCTGGGAAAATCTATGTTCAAGCTCCTTTTTTTGAAAACACTTTGCTAAAGACAGGACCAAGATGATGAGACTCTATCCTGACTCTCTTCCCTCTGGAAGCTTGTTGTTGTTGATGTTTGCCATCGAGTCGGCCCCGACTCATAGCGACCCCTCCTTGGGTTTCCGAGGCAGTATCACTACGGAAGTAGGAATGCCCAACCTTCCTTCTGAGGAGTGGCTGGTGGGTTTGAACCACCAGCTGTCTGGTTAGCAGGCAAGTGTCTTAGCCACTATGCTACCAGAGCTCCTTCTGGAAGCTTAGTTGTAGCATATTTTAAAATGTATGCTGTTTTTGTGATGTTTATAGTGTTGAAAAACTAAGTGGGTATACTGTAAATTCTCTCACCCTCCAGAGTACTATAATTTAACTTTTTACCATTGAAAATAGCTGCATTAACTACCATTGATTAAGCACTTACTATGTGCCAGGCAATGTTATCCATAATTTGGTATGGAAAACATTGTAAAAAATGGGAATTCCAGAATGCTTATTTGTCCTCTTGCAGTACTCGTACACAGACTAAGAGGTGGTTGTTCCAACAGAAGAAGGAGATACTGCGTGGTTTAGAATCAGAAAACATGTATGTCGAGGTTGTATCCTTTCACCTGATCTATGCAATCTGTATGCTGAGCAAATAATCCAAGCAGCTGGACCACATGAAGAAGAATGCAACATCAGAATTGAAGTAAGACTCATTAACAACCCATGATATGCAGATGACACAACCTTGTTTACTGAAAATGAAGACTTGAAGCACATACTGATGAAGATGAAGATTACAGCCTTCAGTATGGATTATATCTCAGCATAAAGAAAACAAAAAATCTCACAACTGTATTATCAAGCAACATCATCATAAATGCAGAAAATATTGAAGTTCTCAAGGATTCCATTTTATTTGGATCTACAATAAACATCCCTGGAAACAAAAATCAAGAAATCAAAGGAAATATTGCACTAGGCAAATCTGTTGCAAAAGAGCTCTTTAAAGTCCTAAAAAGCAAAACTATCATCTTGAGAATTAAGGTGCATCTGACCTAAGCCTGTTTTCAATTGCCCCATATGCATGTGAAAGATGGACAATGAGTAAGGTAGGCCTTCAAAGAGCGGATGCATTGGAATTGTGGTATTGATGAAGACTTAGGAAGCTCTGGTAGCATAGTGCCTAAGGCACTTGACTGCTAACCAGAAGGCTGGTGGTTCAAACCCACCAGCCACTCCTCGGAAGGAACATGGGGCAATCTACTTCCATAGTGATACTGCCTAGGAAACCCAAGGAGGGGTCGCTATGAATTGGGTCCGAATTGACGGCACATAATAACAACAATACAAATGGACTACTAGAAGAATGAACAAATGTATCTTGGAAGAAGTACAGCCAGAATGGCCCTTAGAAGGGACTATGGTAAGACTTCATCTCATGTACTTTGGACGTGTTATGAGGAAGGACCAGTCCCTGGAAAAGGACATAATGTTTCATAATGTAGAGGGTCAGCAACAAAGAAGAAGACCCTCAACGAGATTGATTGCCATGATGGCTACAACAATAAGCTCAAGTATGGTGACAATTGTTAGAATGATGGAGGACCAGGCAGTATTTTGTTCCCTGTACATAGTGTCATTATAAGTCGAAACTATAAGGCAAAAAACTAGGTTCTTTATAAGCATTATTTCTAATCCTTACAACAATCCTACAAGTAGAAATTTCTATGTCCATATTATAGATCTGGAAACTGAGCCTCAGAAATATTTAATTTATTTGTCCAAATTCACATGATTTCTAAGTAATAGAGTTGTGTGTCCTTCAAAAGTCCAAGTACTTTTCACTGCATTATATTGTCTCAGAACATTGTAGTTGGATCATGCAAATGGTTCAGGAGTAAAGGAATAGGAAATAAAAATAAAGCTCACTGTGAATTGCTTGTTTCATGAAAGTATAATTCTAAAGAAAACAACCCATTATCTTAAAAGATTATTTCTTTCCCAACCACAAGTTTAATTATACACAACATATAGAAATGTAAGCCACCTGAAGAAGGTAGTATTTATCCTAGATGACATATTGTCCTACATAGGTAATAAATCTCAGAGAGCTTTGTGAAAGATGGCTACTAAGAAGAAAAATAAGAGTTTCCATTGGGACGCTGGAGGAGGGAGGTGGAATTTGTTGTGGTAAAAGTTTATTTATGTTGTCACTTTGGGCTTTTATGGGAAATCCTAAAAGCCACATCTCTGGAGCTGGAAACTTGGCAGGAAGACGAGAAAACATCCCATTTCCATCCAAGAGGTTACTAACAAGATGGCCATGGGAGTCATTCTCTTTCCAGAAATGATTGAACCTGGTGTATTGTAATCAGAAGGGGAAAATGAGCTTAGAAGCAAAGCAAAATTACTCTCTTACCCCTCACTTTCTGCAAACTTGCAATACCTGCTGCGAGGTAATGGTGAGTTTGTTTTAGGACAGCAGGGCAATGCTGAGCTTTATTTTCACCAGGACTTAGACAACAAAGGCCAGCAAGCTAGGTAACGTAAGACTCCAAATGTCTTGTTTGAGAATCATAATTAAAGAATGTCAGGAAAGAGGAGATCCTAAGATTTCAAATCTAATTTGTCCTTTTGTATGAATTAGAAGGGAGCTCTGGTAGCATAGTGGCTAAGGCACTTGACTGTTAACCAGAAGGCTGGCGGTTCAAACCCACCAGCCACTCCTTGGAAGGAAGATGGGGCAATCTACTTCCGTAGTGATACTGCCTCGGAAACCCAAGGAG
>NW_006922241.1:1216353-1228886 GCF_000298275.1 Orycteropus afer afer
CAATGAATTAGAAAGCAAGCCTGAAGAGGTGTAGTGATTTGTCAAAGGACCTAAATTCAGTCTCGAGACTTTAAATCCAGATGTTTTTGAATTACACCACTTTCAAGAAGCACTCTGGTTTATCTCTTCTTTGCTCATTGCCTTAACTCCTTGACTATGACCATAATTTTGTCACGGTCTTTATTTTCCTAATTATTTCTGGAAGAATAATTATCCATGGATGTAGTTCCAGAAAATATTTTTGCCTGTTATTTGTCATAATCACCATCAACCTCCTAATCACTGCCAATCTCTAACACCTAGCAGATCTCAGTGATTTAGAGACTACAATTATGTGATGAGGCTGCTTAGATACATTTATAACTTTTTTGGGGTAAACTTAAGCTACAGGACTCTAGGAAGCTTCTAGTAGAGAGGAGGAATAATAAGAACAACTAAAGGTATAGTAATGGTAGCCATAGTAGTTTTGTAACTAGCACTTACCATGTACCATATTTAATGTTAATCATTTTACATGCATTGTCTCAATTAATTCTCAATTTGTACCTAGGTGGATATTGCTTTATCTGCCTTTTCTGCATTTGGAAACTGAAACTGGGAGAGCTTAATCATTTGCCAAAAGTCATGCTCTATTGAGTCTTACTCAAAGCTTAGGTCTTTCCATTACCACATTCAAGCAATTGTGTGCCAAGCACAGAAATTCTTTTATACTTGAAGCTCCCCTGCAGTGTGAAATTCCCTACCTTTACCCCAGATCTCCTGAGGGTTCTGCTAGAACATAAGGCTAGTGTAAGAAGGCTTGATTTCATGATTTCTGCCGAGGCCTGTTGGACTCACAATTTAGGCCTCTGCTCCCTTGAAGTGTCCCTCCTTTCCTTCTCAGTGTCTCTCTTCATTCATTGTCCCACTGACATCAATGGAGCATGTTAATGCAGGAATATAGGTCCAGACTGACGTGTGGGTGGAAGAGTTGTCTTCAATCTGGTATGCCAGGGCCTCTAGGGATGTCTTCATGGTCAAGACTGTCAATTCATCATGTTTATAACTGTGCTTTAATGTTCACCATTAGCTTCACATCACAAGATAAACTCTGCTATTTCTAAATACTCTCTTTTGAAATTCCAGGATAAGCTCCCAACCACCAGGGTTGTGAAAGTTCATTTAATCTTTGGCATTTAAAGTGCATTTTCCCTCTGAAGCAATATTATGAATGTTGGTTAGATTTCTACACTGGCCCACAAAGCCTTCACTTTTTAGTCCTAATGGACCTGTCATTTGGTACCAATATTTTTGTGGTGCTATTTTATTTGTACCTAAATACTGTTTAAAAATGGTATCAATGGGAAAATGCAGAGTCTCAACTTAGATTTCCACACACATCCTTGTCCTTCTAACAGTGGAACTGGAAAATGCTTGGTCTTCCATTAGAGTGACAATAGCCATCCCTTGCCCCAGCCCAGATAATAGAGACCTGTGGCACAAGGCCCTGGCTGTGCTCTAGTATCTACCATTGGCAGAGGTACCAAGATGAACCTGTTGCAGACTGTTGTTGTGGGGCAGTGGAAATATTCAGAGAGGCCGTGTCTTGGGAAAAACAGAATCTGGAGCCAGGCACACAGTCTAACTATATAATTTGGCAAAACTTAGGACAATTAGATAATAAATACACCTGCCTTTTGACCTCATAATCCCATCTGCAGGAATCCAGTTTCAGAAATGAAAGAGTGTATATAAGGAAGGAGTCCCTGGATGAAATAAATATTTAAGCACATTTAGCTGCTAACAGATAGGTTGGAAGGTTGAGTCCACACAGATGCACCTCAGAAGAAATGCCTGGTGATCTACTTCCAAAAAATCAAGCATTGAAAACCCTATGGAGAATTGTGCTACTCTGATGACACACATGAGGTCACCATGAGTTGGAACTGACTGAATGGCAACTTTTTTTTTTTTTTTCCTTTTTTGAAACTGGCATATAAAGGTACACACACATACACACAGCCTAGATGGCGGAACATGAAAGAAGTCTGAAAATTCTCAATAATTTTATTTTTATATATAAGGCATTGATAAGATGGGTGTAGGATCTTAAGCTAAGGATGACTCCTTGGAAAGGGTGAATCCCTTAAGCTTGTTGCAGTTAGTTATCATTGTGTAGACTCTGGCTCATGGTGACCCCATGGACAACAGAATGAACATTGCCTGGTCCTGTACCATCTTCACAATCATTATTATGCTCAAGTGAATTGTGCAGCCACTGTATTTTGAGTGCTTTACAACTTAGGAGCCTCATCTTCCAGCACTATATAGGACAATATTATATTGTGATTCATAGATTTTTCATTGTAGATTGCCAGGACTTTCTTCCTGGTCTATCTTAGGAAGTGCTGTTGAAACCTGTCCACTGTAGGTGACCCTGCTGGTATTTGAAATATCAATGGCATAGTTTCTATCATCACTGTAACATACAAGCCACCACTGTATGGCAAACTGACAAATGCATGGTGGTCCATTAAGCTAGGTACACCTTAAATAAGAGCAAGCTCATTAGGACATTCTCCTTTATTCCTGGACTATGATTTGGTAGAATGATCCAAGAAACATGCCAAGTAGAGACAGAAACATGCCAAATAGAGACAGAAGAATAGTTCTGTAAGGTGGCTTGTATTTTGTTGAACAAGCATTTCCCAGATTTGTTAGAGAATCAGAGTCATCTCCACCTTTCAATATTTTGATAACATAAAAATCATCATTACTATCATCATCATCATCATTGTTATCGTCGTCGTCATCACTAGCTTGCATTGAGTGCTTATGTTCCAGGCACTCTGTTAAAAGATTTATATCCATTATCTCATTTTATCTGGATAACTACACCATGAGGTAGGTTCTATTATTATCCTTATTTTACAGACAAGAAAACTGAGCCAGGATTCAAATAAAAGTTTTCTGGCTCTAGAGCCCACATTCTTAATAAACTTAGGAAGCTGTTGTTACCATAGGTTTGGCAGGGTTCAAACCAACCATATGAAATCAGTGATAAATGTAAATTAGCATATTTTCATTTCCAAAAAATCAATTTCATTAGTCTATAATGAGGTAATGAAGTTGAGTTTTTGGAAACCCCAATATATTACTTTACATTTAAAGACAGAAGAATGAACTGCTAGAAGAACGAACAAACTATCTTGGAGGAAGTACAGCTGGAATACTCCTTAGAAGTGAAAATGGCCAGACTTCACTTCAAATACTTAAGTTATGTTGTCAGAAGAGACCAGTCCCTGGGGAAGGATATCATCCTTGGTAAAGTAGAGGGTTAGCAAAAGAGGGGAATGCCCAACAAAATGGATTGGCACAGTGGCTGCAATGATGGGCTCAAGCATAGCAGGGATTGTGAGGATGGTGCAGGACTGGGTAGTGTTTCATTCTGCTGGTCATTGGGTTGCTATTAGTTGAAACTGATTCCATGGCACCTAGCAACAACAAATGGTGAGGTATGCCCAGACTGAAAACAGAGGATTTTAGTTGACTATGAATTCAACTTGAATCACAGTGTGACATGGCTATTAAAATGATCATCTTATAACTGTCTTAATAGAAGTTGAGGGTTGTTAATGTTAGTAGCAGGCCTGGTCTACTCTGCAATACAAAACCTATCAGGAGTATTTTTTTTTTTCCTATGAATAATAATATATCTTTCAAATAAGCATGTGCAAATCAGAATGTGTCAAGAAAAGTATGACAAGTGATTTTCAAGCTACTCTTTATTGAGGAAGGAGCTCTAGTGGTGCAGTGGTTAAGGCATTTGGCTGCTAACCAAAAGGTCAAAGGTCAGCAGTTGGAACCCACAACCTACTCCATGGGAAAAAGATGAGGCAGTCTGCTTCTGTAGATTTACAGCCCTGGAAACCTTAAAGGACAATTCCACTCTGTCCTATAGAGTTACTATGAGTCAGAATCAACTCAATGGCAGTGGAAGGGCTGTATGGAAGACTTAATCTGAACCAATCACTCTGCTGAGCACTTTATACACATCGAATTTAATTCTCACAATGGCTTTAAGAGGTGTGCAGTAACTGTCACAGGAGAGAAAATGAGGTCTAGGGTGCCCCAAAAAATTGCCATAAATCACATAGCTGATAAGTGGGAGCTAGGATTCCATGCCAGGCTTGCCTGAAACCTAGGACATTTGTGTGGGCAACACCTAGGAGATCGCACCTGCAAGCAACTCCTAAAGGGACTTCAGGATATGCCTGAAGAAAATCAGACTTTTGGAGAAAATCTTGATAATTTTCTTCTAGTGTCTAGATAAATGTCTTACAAAGATTTAATTTGTTTGGTCCACATAGTTGTGACTATTGTTTTGTTGGTGTTTTAAGAAAAGTTTACATAGTAATCCTTATTTCCTATTTTTCTTAAAAAAAAATTACAGGCAACATTAACTAGATGCCATCAAGTCGCTTCTAAATCATGGTGAACCTATGTGTCATGGGTAGAGCACCAAGCCCTTCTTCCAAGATGCCTGTGGGTAGTCTCAAACCTACTGTCTTTTAGTTAACAGCTGCACACATTAGGATTCTGTGGGCAAAAAATTGAATGATGCAGGATGCATCAAAAACAAAAGGAAAGAATACATAGAATCACTGCACCAAAAAAAAAAAAAAAATTAGTTGATGTTCAACTATTTCATGAGGTAGCATATGATCAAAAACTGGTGGCACTGAAGGAAGAAGTCTAAGCTTCAGTGAAGGCAAAAAGCTTCCAGAATTGATGGAATAACCATCAAGATGCTTCAACAAAAGAATGCAAATGCAGGAAATAAACGATCACTCATCTATGCAAAGAAATATGGATGACAGCTTTCTGGCCATCTGACTGGAAGATCCTTATATGTGCCCTTCCCAAAGAAAGGTGATCCAATGGAATGTGAAAATCCTCTAACAATATCATTAATATCACACACAAGTGAAATTATGTTAAAACCAAAAACCAAACTCACTGCCATTGATTTGATTCCAACTTATAGCACAGAATAGAGTAGCCCATAGAGTTTCCAAGGCTGTAAATACTTATGAAAGCAGACATCTATATCTTTTTTCTGCTGGATTGCTGCTGGTGGGTTTGAACTACCAATCTTTCAGATAGCTGCCTAGTACTTTAACAACTGGGTCAATAAACCAAAAATCCAAAACCAAACTGACCAGCATTGGCTCATTTCTGACTCATAGCAACCATTATCGGGTTTCCTGCCATAAATCTTTATGGAAGCAGATTTCCTCATCTTTCTTTCATGGAGCAGCTGGTAGGTTTGAACCACCAACCTCTTGCTTAGTAGACAAATGCTTTAATCAACATCATCCGAGGTCTTTACTGTGCCAATAGGTTCCAAAATTATGCTAAAGATAATTCAAAAAACAGTTGAAGCAGTACCTCAGGAAGGAGCTGCCAGAAATTCAAGCCATATTCAGAAGAGGACAAGGAATGAGGGATATCATTGCTCATGGCAGATGGACATTGGTGGGAACCAGAGATTATCAGAAAGATATTTACCTGTGTTTTATTGATTATGCAAAGGCATTCGACCATGTGGATCATAACAAATTTTTAATATCATTGAGAAGAATGAGAATTTCAGAACAATTTAAGACCAAGAGACACTTCATAGACCAAGAGTCAGTTGTCCGAATGGAACAAGGGGATACCATGTTTTTTAAATTCAGGAAAAAAATGTCTGTCAGGGTTACATCTTTTCACCATACTTATTCAATCTGTATGCTGAGCAAATAATATGAGAAACTGGAATATATGAAGAGGAATGCAACATCAGGATTGGAGGAAGACTTATCAACAACTTGCAATATGCAGATAACATAACTATGCTTGCTGAAAGTGAAGAGGACTTGAAGCATTTACTGATGAAGTTCAAAGACTATTGCATTCAGTATGTATTATTGAACATAACACAAGAAAACTAAAATCCTCACAACTGGACCAATGAGCAACAGCGTGATAAACGCAGAAAATGTTGAAGTTGTCCAGGACTTAATTTTGCTTGGATCTACAATCAATGCCCATGGAAGCAGCAGTCAAGAAATCAAATGATATCCTTGAGCATGTTGTATCCAACTAAATTATCTGGAATTCTTCTGCATGGGGATTTATCTATTCTTCCTTACTTTTTTTTAATCATTTCTTTATATCAGTATGGATTTATGGATATTTATTTTATACTTTGAATTATAATCTAATATTACATTGTTATTTTGTTGCTTAAAATTTCCCTATTTGGGCCATCAGGAGTTTTTTCAGAGTGATTTCTTTTCCCCTCACTTGTGAGTTTCTTTGACATATCCCCATCATTGTGGTGTTTTTGTTTTGTTTTTAGCATTTCTTTAATTTCTGGCACTACAAGATGTTCCAGGTTTCCAGCACTAGTAGCAAAGTTCAATAAGACAGAAAATAAAAAATGCTGGCGAGGTTGTGGACAGATTGGGACTCTCATACACTGCTGGTGGGACTGTAAAATGGTACAATCATTGTGGAAAGCAGTATGGCGATTCCTTCAAAAGGTGGAAATAGAAATACCATTTGACCCAGCCATTCCATTACTAAGTATACACCCTAAAGAAGAGAGCCATGACAAGAACAGATATATGCACACCCATGTCCATTGCAGCACTATTTACAATAGCCAAAAGATGGAAACAACCTAGATGTCCATCAACTGAGGAATGGATAACCAAACTATGGTACATACACACAATGGAATACTATGCAATGCTAAAGAATAACGTAGAATCTGCAAAACACCGCATAACGTGGATGAACTTGGAGGACATTATGCTGAGTGAAATAAGTCAATCACAAAAGGACAAATATTGTATTAGTCCATTATAGTAAAAGCGAAGGAAAGGTTTATCTATAGAAGGAAATTTTCTTTGTTGGTTACCGGGGTGGGAGGGGAGGGGAGGGAACACTGTTAAATAGATAGAGATAAATGTTGATTTGGGTGAAGAGAAGGGCAATGTACCAAATGTGAGTGACCAATATGGCAGCATTGAGGATGAGAAAGACATAGAGAGGTACATGGGAGGTAAAGACAACAAATATGAACCCTTTTGCATATACAGTACTGCATTGTCAGTGAAGGCAAACATGGGTATGTGGATGGATAGATGGGTGGACAGGCTAAATGATTAGGTATGTCTATGAAATAGGGAGTGTATCCAAGAACATATATAGGGTTGGCAGACAATGGTCCTATAAATTTATGTGAATGATCAGAATTCCCAGGTGTATAGTGGAGCTGACAAGGGGCAAGGTTGTAGTCACTGCTTGGTCACAGCCAGCTACTGAGAGGGACCAAGTAATTGAACCTGTGGGCTTGGGACCATAGTCACAGGGGACATCAAGCTCAATTGGCATAACATACTATACAAAACATTGTTCCACCTCCTACTTTGGCGAGTAGCAACTGGGATCTTAAAAGCTAGCAAGCTGCCATCTAGATGCAACAATGGGTCTCTCCTCGTCCAGAGCAAAGAAGAATGAAGAAAACCAAAATTCATGGAAACAATTAGTCCTAGTGACTTGTACACCATCCGATCTGTAGCCTATATGACTATGAGATCAGAAAAACTAGATGGTGCCTGGCTAGCACTGTCATCCCCTTGGAAGGAGATCTATGTAGGAGATCCTTGATAGAGAGGGAGAACAATGTGGAACAAAACTCAAAATCATTTGAAAAAAAAACAAAGCTGGGGACCAGGTTTGCTGGTCTGATAGAGCCTGGTGGAACCACTGAGACTATGGCCCCTAGCTGCCCTTCAGGTCTGGAATTGAACCCACACCTATGGTTTCCAGCCAAACAAAATACAGGCATATGAGTTGAACATTTACCTCAAGTAGATACACTCCTTGGAGAGAACAATCATGGGAGAAAGAACGGGTGCTTATGCACAGGGAGACAGCTCAGGGAGCAGGAGTGTATGGAGGGATGGATACTGGGAAGAGGTGACTATGGGGAGGAAGTGGGAGGGGAGCTGTTGCATTGTGGTAAACTGTGGTCAATGACATGACACAAAGTGTGTGTGAACTACTGTATGGAAAGTGAATTTGCTCTGTAAATCTTCACCCATATCACAATTAAAAAAAAAAAAAAAAGATGTTCCAGGTTTATTTTGTATGATCTCTAACCAAGATCTAGATTTATCTTTTGATAGATTGATTTTTAAACCTTTGCTCATTTTTTTTTTTTTTTTAAATTTAGAAACAATGAGCAGAGCAAACAAAACATGTGCATAGGTTAAAGTGAAACTGAGCACCATCAGTTTGTGACTTCGGTCTGGCAGATACTCTTTCCAAGCTCTCTAGGCTAGTCTTCTCTGTCTATTTTCCCTTCCTGTGCACTCTCCCCTCTCCTCTCAATCCAAATCTGTTCTCACTCTCTTCATTCACATTAAAGTCTAGGTACCTACCTATGGCTCTTTTATTTAAAAAGGTGTCAGGTATGAAGATGAATCCATCGCTTAGTAGTGTTGGAACTTGGTTCAGAAGAAATATAATGACCCAGTAATTCCTCTCTCTCCCCAAAAAGGGGAATCCATTTGAGGAAAGAAGGTGTAGATGACACAAGATTCAAATTACAATAAAACCAGAACGTAGTAAGTACCAAAAAGTAGACAATGTAAATTGGTAGGGAGAGCCTGTGCAAGACAATAGCCAGCAACTAAGACTGTGACACCAGAGAGGGACTGGTGGGTTCTGTGAGGAACAAGAGAGTGCTGGCATCTTCTAAGTGGGGTGGCCATTAGTTAACCCTAGATGATAGTTGCTCCTCAGAAAAGAGGGTTCAGTGTTGGCAGTTGTCATTTTCAACAGAAACCTGAGTATTTCCTAAAATCTCCCCATTTTTAAGGTTGACCACAAATTCCAGCAACAAAATATTAAAACATTTTGAGATCCAAACATCTTTTGGGCCACCAGTTTGAGACCTCTGCAGGGAAGGATATTGCTGAACTGCTTGCAGTGAAATTGCAGGCATTGAGCAGTTTCTGAAAGAATTTGCTAGACCCAGCATCTTTGTAGGAGGCCCATGGCCACACTGCATGGGCAGTTGTTACTCACCTGAATACCATGCAGACTCAGCCCCTTCTAATAACTTGTCAATACCATCATCAGGAAAGCTGGAACCATAGGACTTAAACAACTGCTTGGCCAACAAATGTGCTGTCTTGCTCTGTTTCCTGCATTTTTCAATTTGCTGAAAACATTCTCAACAGTCACAGCCTAGCTGACGGTACTATGGGACTCAGAGCTGCAGTTACAGAACTGCCATTAACACAGCAAAAAGGACACTTGGAGAATAGTTCACTTGTACAATTAGTGAGTCAAGCCATGGGGGATAAAACCAAGCTCTTCTCTGCAGACCCAGGGCCTGAAAGCCACCAATTCTCTAGATGTGCACTCTGGGATCTCAGCCATTGTCCTTTCAGAGGCTGAGTCAGAGCTCTAAAGTCTCTTCTTTGCACAAAGGCAGTCACGTTGAGAGGCTAAACCGGCTGCGTTATTGTGCTTTCCTCGGCTGCTCTCACCCATACTCCAAAAGCCTAATGAGCAGCCTGGCTAGAGGGTGATCCCCTAGAAACCACCTGCCCTGCTGTTTTAAGATTAATGGAATCAAGTGATGCAGCAAAAATGCCATGACAGAACCTTATGCTTCCAATCCTCTCGGTGTCATTTAGCTAAAGAAACCGTAAACAAGAACGAAGAAGAAGAAAACAGCTGGTGGTATAATCCTGCTCTGTTCTTAAGAAAGAAGAGGGGAGAGGGAGTCCTTATTTTCACATCTGAGAAGACTCTGTTGGCTGAAAGTTCTAGGGAAACGTGTAAGTGTGTGTAGTTGTAACTCGGATTTTATTGTGAAATGTTAGAGCTGAGATTCAGAGCTAGACCCTCCCTCTCCAAGGTGGCCCTTTGTGACCCCAGGAGCTATACTTCAAACAAGTTAATTTCAGGGATTTCAGAGCTCTTTTTAAACTCAACACTGAAAACCACATTCTATTTCCCCTGCTTCAAGAGAAGAGAAACCAAGGTACTGAATAAACACCAGCAGTCTGGCGTGGTCAGGGACTAAGAGTTCAAAAGTGGAGCGTGACATTTGAGTTTTATCCACCAGCAAACGAGACTCATTAGTTCCTACCAAATTTTAAATTTTGTTCTTGAGGGAAGAACTGTAATTGTGACTTTGTTCAAAGACACAGAATCAGGCACTTAAATGTGCCCTTAATACTTCTGGAGCTTACAGAAAGGGACAGCAAATGGGAAAAGTCAAGGATGTTAATGGCTAAGGCAGACGAGCAGGTTATTCACATTCTTTTTGAACTGCACTCTTACCCTTCTGGGGATTTTATTTCCCATCCTGGGAAAGCAAATTGGCCAGGGTTTATAGCCCAAATGCTGCCTGGCAGTCTCATTTTGGGGTCTGTTTGTCCTGTTGTCACATAGCTCCAGGCCTGTTAAAAAAATAATCAAACTTGGAATCTATTTTCAGAGTTAAATGGGCCCCACATGGTAGAGAATATTGGAGAATTTGAGACTAAATTTAGGAGGAAATTATTATAATGTAAAATATCATTTTTAAGAAACTTTCAAATCTAAAAGTTCGTTTCTGGATTTCTGGAATTATGTTCCTGTGAAAAATAGTGACTGAGTCACATCATGTGGTGCTAACGCAACAGCTTCTCCCAATAAATGTTATCTAGGTCTTCACTTTATCTTAAAAAAAAAAAAAGCTTTTTCTTTTCTTTCAGAAGTAATGTCTGCTCATCATAAAATCACTTAGATATCCAAATACTAGAATTTCCATAGTTTAATAACAAGTACTTTATTTTGGTTAATAAATGCTAACATTTATTGATGCTTTCTATGTGCCAGGCACTAAATTCAGTTGGTACTTTATTTAAATTATCTAATTTATTCTTTACAATCCTGTAAAGAAAGTATTGTTATTATTATTTCTACTTTACAGAATGGATCCCTGGTGGTGTAACGGGTAAGTTCTTAGCTGTCAACTGAAAGTTCAGTGGTACCAACTCACCAGTAGCTCCACAGCAGAAAAGATGTGGTAGTCTGCTTCCATAAAGATTACAGTCTAGGAAACTCTATGAAGCAAGTGTACTCTGTCACATGGGGTCACTATGAGCTGGAATTGACTCCATGGCACACAACAAGAGCAGTTTATACATGAAGAAACTAAAGCAGGAAGAGGACAAGTCAGATGTCTAAAGTTACATGGTAAGTGAATGGAAGACCTGGGATTCAAACCCAAAAACCAGGGATAGAGGAGTTGAACTCTTAGTGACCTAATGTCTGATGACTGGAACATAGATTTTTTAGTGTGTTTCTCTGGGCCCAAACTCAGTTGTTGTTGTTGTTGTTGTTAGGTGCTTTTGAGTTGTCTATGACTCATAGCAACCCTATGTACAACAGAACAAAATACTACATGGTCCTGTGCCAGCCTCAGGATCCTTCCTATACCTGAGCTGATCGTTGCAGCCACTATGTCAATCCATCTTGTTGAGGGCCTTCCCCTTTTTTGTTGACCCTCCACTTTACCAAGCATGATATCTTACACTAGGAAATGGCCCCTTCTGACAAAATGACCAAAGTAGGTGAGATGAAGTTTGGCCATTCTTGCTTCCAAGGAGCATTCCAAATGCAATTCTTCCAGGACAGATTTGTTAGTTCTTTTAGCAGTCCAAGGTGCTTTCAGTATTCTTCGCCAGCACCACAATTGAAAAGCATCCACTGTTCTTTGGTCTTCCTTAGCCATTGTGCAGCTCTCACATGCATATCAGGCAAATGAAAATACCATGGCTTGGATTAGATGCCCCTTAGTCTTCAAGGAAATATCTTTGCTCTTCAGCACTTGAAAGAAGTCTTTTGCAGCACATTTGCCCAGTGCAATATGCCATCTGATTTCTTGACTGCTGCTTCCATTGGTGTTGATCGTACAACCAAGTATTATGAAGTCTTCCACAACTTCTATCTATTTTCCATTTATCGTGATGCTGCTTATTAGTTCAGTTGTGAGGACTTTTATTTTCTTTATATTGAGGTGTAGTTTATAGTGAAGACTATAGTCTTCAATCTTCATCAGTAAGTGCTTCAACTCATCCTTACTTTCTGCAAGCTAATCATCAGTATATCACAGGTTATTAATGAGCCCTCCTTCAATCCTGATGTCACATTCTTTTTCATATAGTCTAGCTTCTTGGGTTATTTGCTCAGCATACAAATTGAATAAGCATGGTGAAAGGACACAACCCTGACACACTTCCTTCCTGATTTTAAAGCATGCAGTACCCCTTGTTCTGTTTGAATGACAGCCCCCTGGTCTAGGAACAGATTCTTCATGAGTACACCCATCTATCCACCCATATACCAATATTTGCCTTCACTGACAATGCAGTACTGTATGTGCAAAAGGGTTCATATTTGTTGTCTGTACCTCCCATGTACTTCTCTATGTC
>NW_006922241.1:1231751-1232438 GCF_000298275.1 Orycteropus afer afer
TTTAGTATTACCACTGATTTATAATCAGTTTATTTGAGCCTCAACCACAACTCCCATCCCCAGCCTTTAGCAATTTGTTTTTCCTTTACAAGATTCTCTTTTCACGATCTTCTTTGGTAAATACACATAGTGTTCTACATTGGCCTTTCTCAACAAATGGTGAAAATAATACTTTCTTGGAAAACTTTTTGTTTCTTTTTCAAAATACAGCTTTGGAAACTCTACACAGGAATCTTATGCTTTTATTGCATTGATTAGATCCTTCCTGTGCCATAAATATGACTGAGTGCCCAAACTGGGACTAACACAGAGAAAGATACTCAACTGTGATCCATTAGTGGAAGAATAGTTACATCAACTTTAGTATATCTGTATAATAACTATGATGCTGGTGTTGATGTTGTTGGCTGCTATCAAGTTGGCCCATGCATGGCCACCCTATGCATGATGGAAGGAGAGGCTATCTAGTCCTAAATGATCCTCTTGATTCATTTTAGAATGGATAGTGTGATCCACAGGATTTCCATTGGCTGATTTTTGGAAGTAGATCACCAGATCTTCCTTCCTAATAAATGTTGTTATGTACCTTTGAGTCAGACCTGACTCATAGTGACCCCTCCTTGGGTTTCTGAGGCAGCATCACTATGGAAGTAGATTGCCCCATCTTCCTTCCAAGGAGTGGCTGGT
>NW_006922241.1:1233104-1241267 GCF_000298275.1 Orycteropus afer afer
GGTTCAAACCCACCAGCAACTTGTTGGAAGGAAGATGGGGCAATCTACTTCTGTAGTGATACTGCCTCGGAAACTGAAGGAGGGATTGCTATGAGTCAGATCTGACTCATCAGCAGTGAGTTTGGTTTTTTGGTTTACACAGAAGTTGTTGGGTAAAAGGAAAATGCATTAATAAATTTCTTATATAATTTAATATCTATTTTGAAAAGGTAAAATAATAGTTTCAGCTTTAGGAAAGGCCATGGTAGCCCCCAAATATGGAATTTCCACTTATTTCATGTTGCACTCAATTTCTTCAGAGCTCTTGGGAGGCACAGATGGTTAAGTGCTCAGCTAGTAATGGGAAGGTTGGCAGTTCAAACCCATCCAGCAATTACTCAGAAGAAAGGCCTGGTGATTGGCTTCTGAAAGGTCACAGCCTTGAAAAAACTAAGGAGCAGTTCTACTCTGCACTCATGGGGTTGCCTGGTAGCTAATAACACCAATTCAACAACAATCCACAATCCTGGACTGTCTTTTATTCAGAGTCAGATTAAAATGTAAATTCTCCTGTGCTAGGGAGCAAGGGGAAGCTCTGGTGGCATAGTGCCTAAGGCATTTGACTGCTAATCAGAAGTCTGGAGGTTCAAACCCACCAGGCACTCCTCAGAAAGCAGATTGGGCAATCTACTACTGTAGAGATACCACCTCAGAAATCCAAAGAAGGGTCACTGTGAGTCAGAAATGACTTGATGGCAGTGAGTTTGGTTTGGTTTTGGAGGTAGTAACAAAGAGAGCTCAACTCTCAGTAAAGTGTAAATGAATGATAACATTTTCTTTAAATCAAATTTTGTTTGGGAGATGGCAGAGCTGCAAACCCAGAGCTAAATAAGTTTCAGTTGTGCTATGGGTGTGATACTCATAGCCAGCTTTATAATTTCTTATGGAGGGTTGTCTGGCTAAGGGTTCAATCTTTGAGGGGAGTTCTCCCAATTTGTTTATATTTTTGTATATTGTCTGGATTACACACCTAGAGCCTTATCCAGCCAGCTAGCCTCTTTGGTAAATTCTGAGAGTTCAGATAGATCAGATACTTCTGGGAATTCTAAGCAAAACAAATCATCAAGCCAAGAAACAACCTCCACTGCAGTAGTGACATTATGTCTCTTTATTAATGACTTTATTTGTTAATTCTTATGATAAAGAACATAAGTCATCTTAGTTGAAATACAATCAAGGAAATTGAAACTTGCCTTTGCATTTAGCACCAGGCCACCAGGGACCAGGCCTATGGGGAATCTGTGCAAATGACTCTGCCATAATGTAGTAGCCTCACTCCTGTTCAATCTGTGCAAATGACTCAAAGGCATGCTGACTTCAGTTCTGGGCTCAGCTGAGTCAAAAGGGAATATTATGTTAATTTAATCTGTTCTGTGGATTTTTAATTAGTTTGCTGATGTTGGGAAAATGACAGAATTAGGCAATAATCTATCTGGGTGGCATAAGGCAAAGCGAGGTCTGGAGATAAGGCGGGAAACAAAGATGAGATGAACCAAGGTGAAGGAAGTTTGGATGGCTGATAAAACAAAACTCAAACTCACTGCCGTTGAGTCAATTTTGACTCATAGTGACCCCTCCTTAGGTTTCTGAGGTGGTATCTACGGAAGTAGATTGCTCAGTCTTCCTTCTGAGGAGTGGCTGGTGGGTTTGAACTGCCAGCCTTCTGGTTAGCAGTCAAGTGCCTTAAGCACTACGCCACCAGAACTGAGTATCTCAAAAACCAAAAACAAAACTTGAGGTGACGAAATCAGGAAGGGGATAAAATAATGCTCTCCTGCTCCCCAGGAGCATTCTAGGCATAGAGAGATTGTACTGTCTGAGATTCACTACATCCCTCAGATTATCTCTAGTTGATGTACTGTTCTCTTCTCCTTCATTATCACTGTGATGGTTATGTGTCAAATTGGTTAGGCTATGGCACCCAGTTGATTGGTCAAACATTAGTCTAGATGCTGTGTGATTAGCATTTAAATTAGACAGCCTTAAGTAAAGCAGATGAGAGAGGGTCTCATCCAATCAACTGAAGGCCTTAAGAGCAAAAATAGTCTTGCCTAGGGTTTATTCTCCTTCTAGACTATAAATAGACATTTTACCAAAATTCCTTTACTCTTCACTCTTCCTATTGCCTGACCAATGGACTTTGGAATAAGCAGCTGCAGGAATCTCTAACCTGTTGTCTAGCCTACAAATTTTGGCCTTGGGAGCCCCCACAACCTTGTGCAAATTCTCAAAATGTATCTTTCTCTCCTCTCTCTCTCTCTCTATATATATATATATACACACATACATACATACACACACACTATATATATATATATACATACACATATGCAGGAGTCTGGTGGCACAGTGGGTTAAGAATTTGGCTGCTAACCAAAAGGTTGACAGTTCAAACCAGTTGCTCCATGGGAGAAAGATGAGGCAGTCTGCCTCTGTAAACATTTACAGACTTGGAAAACCTATGAGGCAGTTCTACTCTGTCCTGTAGGGTCACTATGAGTTAGAATCCACTCAGTGGTGGTGGTTTGGTTATATATGTGTGCATGTGTGTGTGTGTGTGTATACACACATTTCCATTCCTCATTTAACATGATTAGGTTCCAAAGATTAGGTCGTTATCAGAAAATTGGTATTATGTCAAAGTGGAGGATGACCACATCAGATCACAAAATAAAGGATGGGTACATCTTTACATAACTAACAAACTTCATAGTTACATAACTGCCAAACCACTGAGAATCATGGCTCAGCCAAATTGACATGTAACCTTAACCATCAGAGCCAGTGTTACTCTCACCTTGCACCTTGACATTCTTTACTGCAGGATGTACATTGCTAAGGCACAAAATATTTGGATAGTAGATTTTTTACTATTGTATATGCAAAATATTGGGTAATGACAGTCGATAAGTGAGGAAAATGTGTAGTATTGTATTGTTAAGTGCTAGCAAGTCAATTCTGACTCACAGTGACAGAAGAAAACACTGCCCTGTCCTGTGCCAACCTCACAATTCTTGCTATGCTTATGCCTGTTGTGGCAGTCACTGTGTCAATCCATTTCATTGAGAGTCTTCCCCTTCTTTCCAGACCCTGTACTTGAGCAAACTGATTCCCTTCTCCAGGGAATGATCCCTTCTGACTACATTACCGGAGTAGGTGAGACAAAGTCTAGCCATTTTTGATTCTAAGCAGCATTCAGGCTACACTTGTTCCAGGATAGATTTGTTCCGATAGCATGGTATTTTCAGTATTCTTCACTAATACCATAATTCAAAGGCATCAATTCCTCTTTGTTCTTCCTTATTCATTGTCCAGCTTTCACATGCATATGAGGCAATTGAAAATGCCATAGCTTATATTAGGTGCACCTTGCTTTTCAAAGTGGCATCTTGTTCTTCCCAATCCTTTCTTCACTTTCACTTCAGACACAATTCTACGCTGGTGATTTAGTTGACATTGTAATTTAGCCACTCTTTTCCTGTTCTTTTGTTTTTAAAAAATAATATTTATTTATTTTTTTTTGTGGCATATACACAAGCAAAAACACATCCATTGACAGTTTCTACATGAACAGCTTAATTTAGCCACTCTTATGATTGACTCGATGGCAATGAGTTTGGTTTGGTTGGATGATAAGACCAGAAAGTGGGCTGGCAGTGGTTTGGAACAACTAAGGGAGACCAGTGAGCAAGCCAGTGGCAGTTTAGAACAGCTAAGGGGGACCAGGAAGTGGGTTGGTGTGGTTTGAAACACCAAAGGGAAAACAGTAAGTGAGCAGAGCAGTTTGGAATGACTAAGAGAGATAAACTTATCTGCTTGTTTGTTGTACTGTGGTGGCTTGCATGTTTCTGTGAGGCTGTAGGCTATGCCACTGCTATTTCAAATGCCAGCAGGGTTATGCAAAATGGACAGGTGTCAGCGGAGCTTCTAGGTTAAGACAGACTCGGAAGATGGAAGAGGCCATCCACTTCTCAAACAATTGGCCAGTGAAAAGCATATGAATAACAGTGAAACACTGTCTGATATATTACTGGAAAATTTCATGAATAGCCATGAAGCATTGTTTCATATAGTGCTGGAAGAAGAGCACCTCAAGTCAGAAGGCATTCAAAATATGACTGGGGAAGAGCAGTCTCTGCATGATGTGGCTAGAGTAAAGCTACTGAGACCCCCATTTGCTGATGTGGCATGAGTCAACATGAGAAGAAACAGCTGCAAACATCCATTTATAATCAGAACATGGAATGTAAAAAGGATGAATCTAGGAAAATTTGAAGTTGTCAAAAATGAAATGGAACACATAAAGAACAATATCCCAGGTATTAGTGAGCTAAAATGGACTGGTTTTGGCCATTCTGAACCAGACAACCATATGATCTACTATGCAGGAATGAGAAATTGAAGACAAATGGAGTGGCATTCATCATCACAAAGAATGTTTCAAGATCTATTCTGAAGTACCATGCTGTTAGTGATAGGATAATATTCATACGCCTATAAGAAAGACCAGTTAATACTACTATTATTCATATTTATGCACCAACCACCAAAGCCAAAGATAAGGAAACATAAGATTTTTACTAACTTCTGCAGTCTAAAATTGACTAAACATGCAATCAAGATATTAATTGTCCCTGATGATTGGAATGCAAAAGTTGGAAACCAAGAAGAATCACCAGTAGTTGGAAAATATGACCTTGGTGATAGAAATAACACTGGAGATCTCATGATAGAATTTTGGAAGACCAATGACTTATTAATTGCAAATACCTTTTTTCAACAACACAAACAGTGACTATACATGTAGACTTCACCCGATGGAGTACACCAGAATCTGACTAACTACATCTGCGACAATGTTGTTGTTTGCCGTTGAGTCAGCCTCGACTCATAGCGACCCCTCCTTGGGTTTCCGAGGCAGTATCACTGCGGAAGTAGGATTGCCCAACCTTCCTTCCGAGGAGTGGCTGGTGGGTTTGAACCACCAGCCTTCTGGTGAGCAGTCAAGTGCCTTAGGCACTATGCTACCAGAGCTCCCACCTGCGACAATATCTTCAGCAAAAACAAGACCAGGAGCTGATTGTGGAACAGACCATCAACTGCTCATATGTAAGTTCAACGTAAAGTTGAACACAATAAAAACAAGTCCACAAGAGCCAAAATATGACCTTGATTATATCCCTCCTGAAGTTAGAGACCATCTAAAGAATAGATTTGATACATTGAACACCAATGACCAAAAACCAGAGGAATTGTGGGATGACATCAAGAACATCATCCATGACAAAAGCAAAGGTCATTAAAAAGATAGAAAAGGAAGAAAAGACCAAAATGGATGTCATAAGGGACTCTGAAACTTGACCTTGAATGGAGAGTAGCTAAAGCAAATGGAAGAAATGAAAAATAAAAGAGGTGAACAAAATATTTCAAAGAGTAGCTTGAGAAGACAAAGAATTATAATGAAATCTGCAAAGACCTGGCATTAGAAAATGAAAAGGAAAGGTCACACTCAGCATTTCTCAAGCTGAAAGAATTGAAGAAAAAAATTCAAGCCTTGAGTTGCAATATTGAATATTTCTATGGGCAAAATACTGAATTATGCAGGACACATCAAAACAAGATGGAAGGAATACACAGAGTCACTGTGCCGAGAAGAATTGGTTAGTGTTCATCCATTTTAGGAGGTGGTATATGATCAAGAAATGATGGTGTTGAAGAAAGAAGTCAAAGCTGTCCTGAAGCGATTGGTGAGGAACAAGGTTCCAGAAATTGATCCAGTGTGATGTTGCAACAAACGAATGGCACACTGGAGGCACTCATTCAGCTCTGCCTAGAGATTTGGTAGACAGCTACTTGACCAAATGACTGGAAGAGATCCATATTCATACCCCTTCCAAAGAAAAGTGATCCCACAGAATGTGGAAATTATCAAACAATATCATTAATATCACATGCAAGTAAAATCTTACTGAAGATAATTCAAACATGGTTGTAGCAGTATATTGGCAGAGAACTTCCAAAAATGCATGTTGGATTCAGAAGAGGATATGGAATGAGGAATATCATTGCTGATGCCAGGTGGATCTTGGCTGATAGCAAAGAATACCAGAAAAATGTTTACTTGTGTTCTATTGAGTATGCAAAAGCATTCAATTGTGTGGATCATAACAAATTATGGATAATATTGAGAAGAATGGGAACTCTAGTACACTTAAATGTTCTCATGAATAACATGTTCCTAGACCAGGGGGCTATCATTCAAACAGAACAAGGGGATACTGCCTGGTTTAAAATCAGGAAGGGAGTGCATCAGGGTTGTATGGTTTCACCATGCTTATTCCGTTTGTATGCTGAGCAAATAAACCAAGAAGCTAAACTATATGAAAAAGAATGTGACATCAGGATTGGAGGAAGGTTCATTAATAACCCACGATACAGTGATGACACAACTTTGCTTGCTGAAAGTGAGGATGACTTGAAGCATTTACACATGAAGATTGAAGACTATAGTCTTCACTATCGACTACACCTCAATATAAAGAAAACAAAAGCCCTCACAACTGGACCAATAAGCAGCATCATGATAAACAGAGAATAGATAGAAGTTGTCAAAGACTTCATAATACTTGGTTGTGCAATCAACACCAACGGAAGCAGCTGTCAAGAAATCGGATGACATATTGCATTGGGAAAATGGCTGCAAAAGACTTCTTCCAAGTGCTGAAGAGCAAGATGTCTCCTTGAAGACTAAGGTGCATCTAACCCAAGCCACGGTATTTTCATTTGCCTCATATGCATGTGAGAGCTGGACAATATAATAAGGAAGACCAAATAATAGTGAATGCTTCTCATTTGTGGTGTAGGCAAAGAATACTAATAGTACTATGGACTGCTAAAACAACTAACAAATCTGTCCTGGAAGAAGTAAAGCCAGAATGTTCTTTGGAAATGAGAATGGCCAGACTTTGTCTTATCTATTTTGGTCATGTTGTAAGAAGGGATCATTCCCTGGAGAAGGATATTATGCTTGGTAAAGTGGAGGGTCAATGAAAAAAGGGGAAGCCCTCAACAAGATAGATTGACACAGTGACTACAGTGACGGGCTCAGGTATGACAAGGATTGAGAGGCTGGCACAGGACTGGGCAGTGTTTCATTCTGTTGTGCAGAGGGTCACTATAAGTTGGAGATGACTTCATGGCACCTGACAACAACAACATCTTGTTCTTCAACAATTTGAAAAAGTCTTTTACAACAGATTTGTCTAGTGCATTATGATATCTGATTTCCTGACTGCTGCTTGCATGATTGCTCATTGGGGATCCAATAAAATGAAATCTTTAACAACTTCAATCTTTTCACCATTTGTCATGATGTTGCTTAAGGGTCCATTTATGAGGATTTTTGTTTTCTTTATGTTGAGGTGTAATCCATACTGAAAACTGTAGTCTTTGCACTTCATTAGTAAGTGCTTCAAGTCCTCTCCACTTTCAGGAAGCAAGGTTGTATCATCTGAATATTGCTGGCTGTTAATGAGTCTTCCTCCAATCCTTATGCTGTGTTCCTCTTCATACAGTCCAGCTTCTTAGATCATTTGCTCAGCATACAGATTGAATAAGTATGGTGAAAGAATGCAACCGTGACATATGCCCTTATTGATTTTAAAACATTCAGTATTCTCTTGTCCTGTATGAATGACAGCCTCATGATCTATGTACAGGTTCCTCATGAGCACAATTATGTGTTCTGGAATTCCCATTCTTTGCAATGTTATCCATGATTTGTTATGATCCACAATGTTGAACACCTTTGCATAGTCAATAAAACACAGGTGGAAATATTTCTGGTATTCTTTGCTTTCAGCTTAGGTCCATCTGACATCAGCAATGATATCTCTTGTTCCCAATCCTTTTCTGAATCCAGCTTTTATTTCTGAAAGTTTCCTGTCTCTCTCTATATGTGTATACACACACACACACACACACACACACACACACATGTATATATGGGAGTTCTAGTAGTGTAGTACCTAAGGCACTTGACACTAACCAGAAGGCCGGTGTTTCAAACCCACCAGCCACCCCTCAGAAAGGTTGGGCAATCTACTTCTGTAATGATACCTCCTT
>NW_006922241.1:1241437-1247270 GCF_000298275.1 Orycteropus afer afer
TATATATATATGGTATTATTTCTCTCCAGAACTTTAAGACAATCAAACCATCATAATTCAAACCCATTGCTATGGAGTGGATTCTGACTCACAGTGATCCTATAGGACAGAATAGAACTCCCCACAGGACATCCTAGGCTGTAATCTTTAAGGAAGCAGACTGTCACATCTTTCTCCCATGGAGTGGCCAATCTTATAGTTAGCAGCCAAGTACTGTGACTCTAGGACTCCTTCTAAGATAATCACCATGCCCCCTAAAGGTATTTTAAATATTATGCTCTTCTTGTTGATGGCATAAACCATTAAAGTGGACCAGTATCTGGAAATTTGGCACTTTGAACCCACCCAGAGGTTCCTCAGAAGACAAGCTTGGTGATCTATTTCCAAAATCTCATGGAGCTTTTCTATTCTGCCCACATGGGGTCACAACGAGTTGGAATAGATTCAATGGCAACAGCATCGAATACCCTAAGTGACCACAACTGCTTTCTGTGTGAGCCCATCTGGAAGACCAGTGCCCTTGTGCAACTTTCAAACAGATTCCCACTCTCCAGCTTCTCCTAGGTAGCCATTAAATCTGTCCCAAACAGGGCCACATTCTGACTTGTAGGTTCTTGGCACTTGCTTTTGTAGGCCTTTTCCTTCATAAAAGAGTGCTAAAAATTGTATTTTATGACTGTGTTGGTATAAAGAAAATGCAAAACCATATATATTAAAATACTTTCTTCAACCTAAAAGTTCATTTTTTTTCTTCTGACTTTCATGGCCATAAAAGTACTATGGTCCCTAAGCATTGTGCCCCCTGTGCCTAATGGAGAAATCCGTTCTGGGCAAAAACAAGTGGCCCCTTATTTGTTTTTTGCTGTAAATAAATTTGGCCTTGATTTATAAGCTTTCCAGGAACTCATAATGTGACTTTGCTCTGATTTCACTTTTCCTGTTATTGTTTCTGGAGTCTCCTGCTCAGGAAAAAGTACATGGGATAAACAAAATTTAAAATCAGCATTAAGTGGTCTTTGAGTCTCAATGGGTATGTTAATGCAAGACAGAAAATCAACTGCCTTCTACTAAATAATTGCTATATGCCTTTCTTATTTAATTTCTATAAATCCCGGCCAGTTAGATATTGTCTCCCTTTTAAATAATGACCTAATTAAAGGCATGTACATGCCAAGTAACATGCTAGAGGCCATATAACCAAATAAAGTCAGAACTAAGTTCCAAGCCCAGTCTATCTGCACTTGCAGACCCTTTTACCTAGAAAGCAACTTCCTTCTAACTCTGATCCTGTCTGGCACCTTCTTTCCTTCAGGGTTCAGTTAATGGGGAACCCCTTCTGAGGAGAACTGCTAGGTCACTATTAATCATATCACACAGTTGTAGTGCCCTTCATTACAGTTAATGAGAAGCTCAAGTTCTTTTTCTTTCTTTCTTGTATATGTATTTATATTGCCTTGCCAGTCTGTCTGTTTCTTCCTATCCCTGGCCTCCACCCCACTATATGAGCTCAGTGATAAGAAGGATCTTATTTCTCTTGTTGACTATGTGTAGCAAACATTTGTTGACTGAGTGACTCCTGATCCAAAGCCTATGTGCTTATAACCACCATTTGAAATGCACCTTTATAGTATACAAATAATATTAATCAAAGTTAAGACAATACAGAGTTGATGTTGTTGACTAATACCATGTCACAGCTCACCATCAATGTTTTACAGTAAATAATGAGCTCTGAGAAGGCGTCCTGGTGGCACAGTGGTTAAAACACTCAACTGATAGCCAAAAGTTTGACAATTTGAGCCTACCAGCCACTCCCTGAAAGATGTGGCAGTTTGCTTCTGTAAAGATTTACTGCCTTGGAAACCCTGTAGGGGCAGTAATACTCTGTCCTATAGGGTGATGTGAATTAGATAGAACCTAGGTGGCAATAGGTTTGGTTTGGTTTGGTTTGGGTAATGGGATCTGAGATTGCCCATTATGAGGTGCTTTCTGGAGAGAGCATTGAAAAGCCAGAAAAAAACAGTGACTCAGCTGGGTATTACTCATCTCTGATGCAAAGAGCTGTGAGCTCAGGGTGTTGATTCTCATCCAATGTTGATGTCATTTGATGCTATTCAGATAGAAGGATTTCTGGGGCCTGATGCTCGTGTCCATTTAGGAGATAAGGCTCTCCAAAGAACTGGATAAAATCAAAACTTTGAAAGATTTCAGGATTTTTATAAAAATAAGCTAAATAATTTAACCAATGCTGGTAGTCAGACACTAGAACTTTCTCTACTCCAAATATTCCTTCTGTGTCAAAGGGTAAGATGAGAACTAGAGTCTGGGCAGGCACTCCCATAAACAAATTTTAGAGTTGAGGTGGGAGCTCTGCATAGCTGGGGAGCAACTTGGTAATGGTGTTCTCATGGTAGAAGCCATCTTCAGAGTCCAAGGCTATTGTGCTGATATTGAGTGCCTAATGGCTGCTGAAGTTTTACTTGCACAGTCACTGCTCTCCCAAGGTCCAACTCATTACTTTACTAAAGCACTTTAGAACAAATAGGGTCTAATTCTGTTCCAGGGTAATAGTGGCTGATTAATATTTTAGGTTATAATTTCTTCTTGTTTCATGAGGATTTACATGTATAACTGTTTTGCATTCATGTCAGAATATATTTGGAGCAGTTATTTTCCAGTAAAACACATGAATCTATGTATATCTGACTCACCCAAAATATCTTTTTGTAATTGATATCTTTGAAGAAGTTGGCCAATATTAAGCAGGCAGCAATATTGACAAGTGATTTTTATAGTCTAAAGAACACAATTGGGGAGGAAGAATGACTTTTCTTTATTGTCAGATTGGAGAGCCCCCCACTCAGCAGTGGTCTGGCCAATCTCTGCTTGCTTTGTTTGCAGCAGAGCTCACACTTTTTACTATGTAAGAGAAGGCATGTGAAATTATCAGTGTCAGCATGAATCCCAGTGCTCATTACTGTATCATCCCCAAGCCTCAGATTCTTTATGCAGAGTGGTTAGGGCATAGGCACACTTGGGAATCACTGGCATATATTTTCAATAAGGAGTCTTGTATTTTATTAATTCAGCAGAAGAAAATGTGCTTTGGTGACTGATACATATACATATTTTTTGAAATTCGCTGTCTCATTAAAGATCATCATAAAATCTTAATGCAATTATGTTTGTCAGTCCAAATGACATTTGACATTATTGCTTCAGAATTCTTTCCAAATGGAACATAACTTAGGAAGATGGCAAACACAGACAAGCCTTTGTTTCATTTTTCTTTCCTCAAGCAGAAATGCAGGTAGATCAGGAGGAATTGGAGAGATAAGAAATTGTGGGGTTTGGTGATGTCTCCTTAGCAGCTGATCCATTATTCACATAATCCTGTTGCTTAAGACTACAAATCAGTGGTTAAAAAAAAAAAAAAAGAAAAAAAAAGTTAGCTAAAAATCATGGTTTTCATGACAAAAGTCAAGAAATGTTTACACACAGAATGAACCCTTCTTTGAATATTACTAGGGATGGCGGGGAGAAGAGGGTAAATCATTAACTAGAAGGTTTGGCAATCCTACTTCCGTAGTGATACTGCCTCGGAAACCCAAGGAGGGGTCGCTCTGAGTCGGGGCCGACTCGATGGCAAATAACAATAACAACAACAGACAAGTATTAACTTGAAGAGAAAGGTAAAAAAAAAAAAAACCCTTGGTTTTCTTTACTTATTCATGAGGCATAGAAAAACAGTATCTCAGGCAAAACTATGCGGCACAGAAGATTTGCCCTAAAAATCAGTCCAGTTTTAGTTGACAGGATGAAACAAACAAACTGACTTATGTAAACATATCAATGAATAGAAAATTACGCCATATATAATCATTTAAAAATTCCTTATTTACTCAAAAGAGGCCTCTCAAATTATTTCATACCATACAAAAACCAAACACGCTGCTGTGGAGTTGGATCTGACTCATAGCAACTCCTCCTTCCAAGGAATTGCTGGTGGGTTTGAACTACCAGCCTTCTGGTTAGTAGTCAGATGCCTTAGGCACTATGCTTCTAATTATTTCAGTTTCACTGAATTTCTGCCAGTGTAGAATTTCCACCAGCACCTTCATATCTCAATCATTTAGGCCTCTCCTCTTTCACTTTTGCATATGTTTGTGACACAAACCTAAGGATTTGCTGTGGTTAAAGGCCAACCAAAGACCAAAGGAAAGAAGACTCAGTACAAAATTCATGATGTGTTTGAGATGTGTGTGATACAGTAACTTTGACTTAAAGCCATAGTGTAGTTGACTTGCTTCATGATTTTTGGAAAACTCTTTTAAAGTTGGTATTTTCAGTAGTATCATCTATCTGCCATTGTGTCTGCCCATATTTTCTCCTAAACAGCAACTGCAGATTATACTTTCTCCCTGTACTGGATAATGCCCAACACATTACCCCAAAAAGCCAAATCCATTGCCATCAAATTGATTCCTACTCACAGTGATTCTGTAGGACAGAGTGGAACTGCTCCAAAAGGTTTCCAAGGCTATAATTTAAAAAAAAAAAAAAAAAAAAAAAAAAAACAACTTCTACTCTTGTTGATTTTTTCTATTGTCTTTCTATTTTCTGTTTCATTGACTTCTGCTCAATTCTTTATTCCTTTCTTCTGATGACTGTAGGGCTTTTTTTTTTTTTTTTTTTTGGTGCTCTTTTTCCGGCTGTTGGAGATGTTGGGTTAAGGTGTTGATTTTGGGTCTTCTTTTTTGATGGGTGCATTTATTGCTGTAAATTGGCCTCTGATCACTGTTTTTGCTGTGTTCCAAACATTTTGGTATGTTTTATTCTCATTCTCATTTGATTCAAGGAAGTTTTGAATTTCATTTTTTTATTTTTTCTATTACCCAGTTGTTTTTGAGGAGGATGTTGTTCAGTTTCCATGTGTTTGCTGTTTTTTCTGTTGATCTTCTTATTGTTGATTTCTAATATTATATCATTGTGATCTGAGAAGATGCTTTGCAGTATTTCAATGTTTTCAAATTTATGAAGGCTTACTTTATGGCCTAACGTATGGTCTATCATGGAGAATGTTAAATGTGCACTGGGAAAGAATGCATATTGTGCTGTTGTTGAGTGAAGTGTTCTATAGATGTCTATAAGGTCAACTTGGTGGATTATATTGTTTAACTCTTCTGCATCTTTGCTGAGTTTCTTTCTAGTTGTTCTATCTTGCATTGAAAGTGGTATATTAAAGTCTCCCGCTATGACTGTGGAGTCATCTATTTGCCTTTTCAACTCTTTGAAAGTCTGATTTATGTATTTTGGGGCTTTTCATTGGATCCACAGATATTTATTATGGCTATATCTTCTTGTTCAATTGATCATTTAATCATTATATAATGTCCTTCCTTGTCTCTTATGGTAGTTTTTGTTGTAAATTCAATTTGATCAGAAACTAATATTGCCACTCCTACTCTTTTATGGTTGCTATTTGCTTGATATATCTATTTCCAACCTTTGATTTTTAGTGTATTTTTGTCTTTGTCTCTAAGGTTTGTCTCTTATAGACAGCATATTGATGGGTTATATTTTCTTATCCAGTCTGCAACTCTCCGTCTCTTGAGTGGTGCATTTAATCCATTGACATTCAGTGTAATTATTGACAAGTATGAATTGGTTGCTGTCATTTTGTTATGTTTTTTTTCATGGTGTCCCTGGTTTCTTTGTTCCATATAATTTTCTGTGCTGAGCTCATTATGTTTATGAATCCTGTTATCATTTCCTTTGTTGCTGTTGTTTTAGTATTTGCTGAATATTTGTGCTTTTCCTCTTTTTTATTGTG
>NW_006922241.1:1247840-1249074 GCF_000298275.1 Orycteropus afer afer
CAATCTACTTCTGTAGTGATACTGCCTTGGAAACCCAAGGAGGGGTCGCTATGAGTTGGGTCTGACTCGACGGCACATAACAACAACAACAACATAATTCTTAGTTGGAAAATTTTCTTTTTCAGGGTTTTATATATACTATCCCATTGTCTTCTTGCTTGCATGGTTTCTGCTGAGAATTCAGAGTTTATTTTTATTGGTTGTCCTTTTTGTTTTTTCTATGCTGCTTTCAGGGAGCTCTGGTAGCATAGTGCCTAAGGCATCTGATTGCTAACCTGAAGGCTGGTGGTTCAAACCCGCCAGCCACTCCTTGGAAGGAAGGTTGTGCAATCTACTTTTGTAGAGCTACCACCTCACAAACCTAAGGAAGGCTCACTATGAGTTATTTGTGACTTGATGCCAGTGACTTTGGAGATGCTGCTTTCAGGATTCTTTTTTTGTCTTTGTCTTTGGTGAGTTTGATGATGATATATCTTGGTGATTTTCTTTTGGGGTCTGTCCTGTTTGGAGTTCGTTGGACTTCCTGAATGGATATATTCTCATTTTTCATCAAATGGATATATTCTCATTTTTCATCAGGGAAGTTCTCTTCCAACAAATCTTGGACAATTTTCTCTTTGGTTTTTTCTTTCTCTTCCTGTTCTGGAATTCCAATTACATGTTGGTTATTCCTTTTGATGTATCCCACATGAACCTTAGGCTTTCTTCATTTTGTTTTGATCTTTTTTCTGACTGATCCCTTTCCACAGAAGTATTCAGGTATTTGTTTTCAATCTCATTAATTCTGTCTTCCAGTGATTTGATCCTACTCCTTTGCCCTTTCAATATGTTATCTATTTCTGAAAATTTACTATTAATCTTCTGGATTTCTATCTGTAGATTTTGTGTCATTTCTAATTTTTCATTTATTTTGTCATTTTGTTGTTGCATTTCCTTCCAAAATTGGTTTTGTCTGTGTTTTCCTTAAGTTTTTCAGTGTTTTCCTTGATCTATCTCTCAATCCTTTAAAGATACCTAAATATAATTCATTTGAATTCCTTATCAGGGATATCCCATGCTGCTTATTCCTCAGGGATGTGTTCTGAGTCTGCATCCTGCTCCCTTTTCTCTACCACGTTATTTATTTATTTATTTTTTATTAAGATTTGGGTGAAGATTTACAGAGTAAATTCATTTTTCATACAGCAGTTCACATATACTTTGTCTCATGTCGTTGACCAAAATTTACAATGCA
>NW_006922241.1:1255409-1271154 GCF_000298275.1 Orycteropus afer afer
CACACCAGAAAAATCACCATAAGAAAAAGAAAGAAAAAGAAACCCACAATATCTGGGGAGAGCACAATAAGAGAAAAATGGTATAGTAGGAGAATGAAGAAAAAAAAAAAGGAAAAAATACAAAAAGAAAAACAAGGAATAGGGTTAACCATGAAAAAAAAAAAAAGGAAACCAAGAACAGGGAAGAGAGGAAAAGCTGAAAACTAGAACCTGGGAAGGGAAGAATAAAGCATAATAATAAGAAGGGAAAATAATTATTTTAAAACAGACCAAAACAAACAAACTGAAAAAAAGGAAAAAAGAAATCTGGACCGGTGGGGCAGGGCACCCAATCTCTGTCTGAGCACACAGACTGGGGTGGAATTCCTGCTGGCCCAGAAGGTGGGTGAGAGTGAGAGATGGCCACACCTCCATTCACCAAGATGTTTTGTGGTATAAGAGTAAAAGGGGAATATCGCATCCTTCTAGTAGTTGGGGTCTGGAATGTCATTGTGGTTCCCAGCAAGTGGAGCCTATTCTTAAGTCCCTGGAATCTGGGAGAATGCTGTTGCTTTAAATATCCAAAATAGTTAACTGGCTTGTAAACATTCAAAATGGCTGTGCCCTCCAGACAAGCAATAGTCCACAGCTCAGTCCTCCTTACACTTTGCTGCTTCCCCTTTTATTCACCAGTGCAGTCCTCCATGCAGCCCTGGCTAGTAGGGCTGATTTTCATGTTAATTCTTAGGTCCTAACACCATTCAGCAATATCCAAGCTGTCCAAGCCCTTTAGGATCGTTGACAGACCACAGCTCCATATGTCTCCTTTTTTGGTGTTTTCATGGAGGTTCTTCTACTAGTTGAAGTTTAGTCCACTTCTATAGCCTTTCCTTCAAAGCTCAAGGCTCCAGGATTATCTTCTGTAACTGTGTTAATTGGTTCCCCTTTTCTTTGTTGAAGAAGGTCCACACAGTCTTTCTGTCTGTTCTGCCATCTTACCAGAACTCAAAACTGTAAGTTTTACAGAAGCAGATTGCCACATCTTTCTCCCAAAGAGAAGCTGATGGATTTGAACTGCCAACATTTTGGTTAGCAGCCAAGCACTTAACCACCATGCCATTCTTGTATATGGTAGAAGTCCAATAACTACATGACTATGATGTTAATTCTTAAAATAAATAAATAAATAAATAAATAAATAAATATTACTCTGTGTTTCAGACTTAGCTTTTATTTATCACCGTTACTAAGAGTACAAAGATTTCTCTAAATAGATCTAGCTTAGAACACTAAATAGATTGAAAAGATTTTATATTAACACTTTGGTTAATCTAATCAAAATTTCAACATAACCAGAAAATTTACACCCTCAAGGCTGCTATTATAGTTGCTGTGGTAAATCAGCCAAGATTCATTTGTAAACAAATTCACATCAATTTCTTTTTCACACCCACATATTTTTATAAACTGTTTGTTTAAAGTAGGTTGAGTCCTATGTAAGCCAGCATCTTATATCCACCTATTTAGAATTCACCTAGAAAGTCCATTAAAGATAGAGGAAAAGGAACAAGGTATGTCTGGTTCAAATATACTTCCCCGGTATCCAGGAGAAAAGACCCTTCTACTTGCTAAAACTTTCTAATCTGTATCTCTTATACTTCATAGTGGAGTCTCTCTGTGGTACAGACCATTAACATGCTAGGCTGCTAACTCAACAGTTGGAGCTAACCAAATGTTCAGACGTGCCTCTGAAGAAAGACCTAGAATCTACTTCTAAACAATCAGTCACTGAAAACCCTATGGAACACAGGTTTACTCCAACACATATGGGGTCGCCCCGAGATGGAGTTGTTTTTGTTTATTTGTTTCATAGTAAATCAGACTACCTTGAGAAACAAAGGGGAGAAGAATGTGCTACACTTGCCTTCGCAGGAGTCATGAGGTGATTTCCAATGTGTTGCAGTATCAGGTCCTCAGTGGCTGAGAATTTTTTTTTTTTAATCTGCTATGCTCTAACATTTTTTAGCTATCCAGGGATATTACTAGTTATTCCTGAGCAAATCAATAGCCAATAGCCCCTATGGTTGATCTGTGCTCTCTTTTAAAGCTAAACTCTGTCCATCGGTTTAGAGGGGTTGTAGACAACGGCCTTGCTGAAATACACCTTGGAATGGTCAGTTTATCTTTAAAGGGCCAGATTCTCTTCTCACTGGTTTCTCTGGAACATACTGTAAAGCTCTTTTGCTGTAAGATACCATTATTTCAACAAGAAGAGCATTAAGATTTGCCTAGGCTGAAGACCTTTGTGAAAATCTAGCTTTTAAGTAAATACCATAAAACATTTTTTAATGCCACTTTAGCGTGAGAGAAAGTCCTCTTCAATGTGTGTGGCCAAATTGTGGTAAAAGTATTTTTCCTCTGAGCTCTAAAACGGGCATGTGGAAGTGATTGTCACGAGAAGGAGCAGCTGCAGACACAAGGTGAACATTCTGTAGCAACACCCAATGCCGGTGCTGGATGCCATGAAACAATGTAAGTTCTGTTGTCCAGGAATGTATTCTCACACAGTGGTTTCCTGAATACCCCAAGAGACTGAGGCCAGACTACAGGGATACCTTTGCTGTTTTGTGTAGACAAGATTCATTGCTCCCTAGTGATTTTTAAGTGAATGTGCAGCGTTCATTCATAGAAAGTCTTTTGGATAATGATAGCTTGAAGGGTGAATTCTATACATGAAGGGATATATAAGAGTTTGAATAATTAACAACTCAACCTTAGAAAGTGTGTTGGAAGTGTAAAAATAAAACCAAATAACAACCAAAAAAATTAGGTCAAATTGTGATTCAGTGGTTATGAAGCCTTGAAATTTTACTACAAATGTATCATGCAATCCTATCATGAGAGAAAAGCTAAAATGAGAGCCTCTTACATCAAAATCATTCTGAAATATTTGAAGTCTAAATAACTAGTTGATGTTGTTACTTGTTGTCTAGTCAATTCCAAGTCATGATGACCCCATATTTGCACAGTAGAACTGCCCCATAGTGTTGTCAAAGATGTGACCTATTGAAAGCAGATTGCCAGGCCTGTCTCCCAAGAAGCCTTTGGATGGGTTAGAACCATCCACCTTTCCACTAGTAGTTGAGAGCTAAACAATCTACACTACCCTGAGACTCTGAATAACTAGTAAACCAAACCCATTATCATTGAGTAGATTCCATTGGTAGCATAGTGGCTAAGACACTTGCCTGCTAACCAGATGGCTGGCGGTTCAAACCCACCAGCCACTCCTCGGAAGGAAGGTTGGGCAATCCTACTTCCGTAGTGATACTGCCTTGGAAACCCAAGGAGGGGTCGCTATGAGTCGGGGCCGACTCGACGGCACATAACAACAACAACAACAACAACAGATTCCATTTAGAGTCATAGCAACACTATTTTCGCAGAAGCAGTCTGCCACATCTTTCTCTCATGGAGCAACTGGTGGGTTCTAACTATTGAACTTTTGGTAGCAGCCAAGTACTTAACAGCTGCACCACCAAGGCTCCTTCCCAAATGAATGGTAATAGGGTAAAAATGGCCAAATAGACTCTAGAGGTCATTGGCCAAAGTCATCAACTCACCCTAGTGTGTTTTTCTCTTTTTTCACTTTCAGAATGTTTTGGGTGCTGAGCAGACATGTCTGAACTCATGTTAATGTTTACCTGTTAATGTTAACTTGTTCATGTCAATGTTTATTTTTTTTTCCCTCAAATAATCCTCGCAGCTAAAATTCTGTTGTACTAGCTCTAAGATGAAAAAATGCTGCTCCAGCCATACCTCTGGAGAGCTGAACATGCAGATGGGATCTATTAGTTGCATTTCTAAGCTTGAGAAATCATCTTCCCTTTACCTTGAAAGTAAAACTCTCCTTTCTAATAATCCACAGTGTTTTTCTTAGCCGCAGTTTAGACCATTGAGGCTTTCTTGGGATCTTTGCAAAGTGTGCTGTGTTGTTTTAGAACTAGGTGTGTGATTGCACATCTGAATACTTCTCCCTCCTCCTCACTACTTTATGGAGCATTTTTCTAAGTCTAATTTTAAAACATGAAATATGTTAACCCAGCATAAATCAGAGAAGGACAATTGCGAAAAAGATGCTTTCAGTTAACCACTGACGTTAGAGTGGCACTTAAAATAGGAAAGTTTTTAGAAGTATTTTAGGTTGAAGAATAAAAGCAGACATACCAAAGGGAGATTTGCCAATCATATAAATACATAAGCACTAAACCCCCCCACACCTTAGCCAAATATAAACAGAAAATGGAAAGACAATGCGTAAAACATTGTATAAACAGAGAAAGCCCCAGTGGATAAGTCATAAAGATCCGACAGCAAGGACCATATGTCTCTAAAACTCAGCTTTCTGACTGTAGTAGTGTGTTATTCATCCCAGGTTCACAGTTCACTCCTTCCACTCAACATCCTCCTTGGCACTATTCAGTTTGTCTGCTGTCTACATGTTTGGGTTCTTGGCAAATGTAGATGCTGTCAACAAGAACAGCTTTTGAGTATCATTACGATCCTTGATGGGTCTCAGATTGTATAAAATGAGGATTTGTAGCTCTTTGGGGATGTAACTCTGTCTGAAGCAAAATATCTTCTCACTTCTTTCCAGTACTTCTGTATGGGGAGCTAATTCCAGAGAGGGGAGAGGAGGTGAGGGTTTTCTTTCTTGCAGTTGTTGTTATTTGCCATCAAGTCGGGCGGACTCCTAGTGACTCCTCCTTGGGTTTCCGTGACAGTTATCACTACAGAAGTAGGAATGCCCAACCTTCCTTCCGAGGAGTGGCTGGTGGGTTTGAACCGCCAGCCTCCTGGTTAGCAGTCAAGTGCCTTAGACACTATGCTACCAGAGCAGTACCAGCAATGATTTTCCTAGAGGCTTGGGAAGTGGATGAGCAAAATTAGAAAGCTAGTAGACATCTCTCAGCTCATTGACTTGAGCAAATCCTGAGCTGTGTTTTTTTCTGATATAAGATAGTCTCAAGTAGATACAAGTAAGGGATGTCACAATTTTGTTCAGTATCAAGTGAAATGACATATGTGAAATTGTTGTAAAACTGTCACTCACTGTACAAGGTGATTATTGTTAGGGAGATAGAACTATACAAATTGACTTGAGAAGCCACTATTTCAGGGTGATTGTAAGTTAGAAAGAACTTAAGTTCTTAGACAATGTATTTATATGGCACAAAGCAAATCTTTATTCTTTCTCTGACGATCTAGCAGTTATGTAATGCTTGCAGTTATTCAGTTTTAGTCAATGAATATCAAACTCTGGTAGCATAGTGGCTAAAGCACTTGACTGCTAACCAGAAGGCTGGCGGTTCAAACCCACCAGCCACTCCTCGGAAGGAAGGTTGGGCAATCCTACTTCCGTAGTGATACTGCCTCGGAAACCCAAGGAGGGGTCGCTATGAGTCGGGGCCGACTCGATGGCACATAACAACAACAACAACAACAACAACATCACTCTGCTTTTGTGATGTCTGAAGTTGTTAAGTTTCCCATCCTGTCATGCAAGACAATATTGCTTTGAATAATGCTCACACCTAAAGCTCTTAGTCCACAGTGCCTTTGACTACTTTGGTGTGCAAGGACACATGCTGTGACAAGTGTGTTGTTGGTCTGCAGGGAAAGGCTGGGAGCCCAGCAGGGAGTTATGAACATAAAGGCCAGTGAATGTTATGGCAACTCCCAATGCAGCTGGCCATCCAATGGCCTTGTTTTGAGTGATTGCCAGACAAGACTTCTAAAGTGGTAGCTATTTACAAGAAGAAGGTGAAATATTCTGCCATAGAGAGAACAAGCTGCAGCACAATACCTTACAAAAGGGTTGCAAGGCAGGACACTTTACCTTGCTTGGAATTATTCAAAAGGCTCAATAGCTTTGCATAGCAACAGAAGGCTTATTGACAGGAGTTAAATGCTTTGGGAAGAAGGGGGCTATTCTCTGGGAGAGTCACACACAAAGTCATTAGCCCCCTGCAGGGATGTGTGAAATTATCCTGTATGTGGGTTGGGTTAACTTGTGTGGCCCTTTTGAGGCCATCCCCCACCCCACTTCTCCCGCTCTGATGTCCTTTCCATAGTGGGTTTTGGGCACCAAATCACCAAAACAATTGAGGTTCCAGCATATTCCTCATTATTTGGTATCCTCTCACTCCTCTCCCTGTCATTGTGACAGTAAATTGCATAACTTAGTTGCTGTGAAAACCTCAGTGCCCCCATCCTGCTGGGAAGGAAGCTCCAACTAATCTTCTCCTCTGGAGTTAAAGTCTGGGAGGAAATGCTGGCCTCTCCTCATCTCTCTTCTCTCCTCATCCCATGGGGAGAAGGGGAAAAGAGGGGAGGGAGAAAAATTCACTATTTTTTCCTTTCCACAAAAAGGAACTCTTGTATGAATATTCGAAGTTTATGAAAGCCAATTTTAATTTAGTGGAAAGAAATGAGGGGACTCTTTCACAGGTGACTTGCTCATAACCACTCGGGCTGTTCTAACAGTGTAACTTTGTACAAGCTAGGCTGTGGAGTCACTTTCTGTGTCTAGACACTCACTATACCAAGAAAAACAAACCCATGGCCATTGAGTTATTTCCAACTCATGGCACCCCTATAGGACAGAGTAGAACTTCCTCTAGGGTTTTCAAGTCTTTGAATCTTTCTTTACAGAAGCAGACAGCCTCATCTTTCTCCTTAAGAGAGGCTGGTGAGTTTGAACTGTGGAGCTTTTGATTGGCAGCTGAATGTGTTAACCACTGTGCCATCAGAGCTCCTTAGATCCTCACTATTGCTGTTGTTGTTAGGTGCCATCTAGTCGGACCCAACTCATAGTGATACTATGTACAACAGAATGAAACATTAACTTGACCAGTCCTTTGCCAGCCTCACAATCCCTACTATACCTGAGCCCATCATTGCAGCCATTGTGTCAATCCATATCATTGAGGGCTTTTCTCTTTTTCGTTGACCCTCCATTTTACCAAGCATGATATCCTTCTCCAGAGAATGGTCCCTTCTGACAACATGACCAAATTAGCTGAGACAAAGTCTGGCCATTCTCTCTTCCAAGGAGCATTCTGGGTGCACTTCTTCCAGGATAGATTTGTTCATTCTTCTGGAGTCCATGGTACTTTTAGTATTCTTCACCAACACCACAACTCAAAAGCATCACTAGGGAAAATAAAAATTAATATTTAGGGGGAGATGCCAATTGAATAACCAAAAGACTCCACTACTTGGTTAGTGTCTTGGGTTGCCTGGTAAATATCAAGTATAAAGGAAATGGTAGGACTTGGAAATTATATAAATGTGAATTTAGGTTCTAGCTCCAGTGCTTTTTGAAAAGAGCACTATCACACAATTAATTTACATGTATTTTGAGTACTAGATTATCTGTCTGTAAAACAGAATGAATGCCTGTTGTAGTTATTGTTAGCAGCCATTGAGTCAGCTTTCAACTTATGGAGGTCCCATGCACAATGGGATCAGATCATTGTGATCCATAGAGTTTTCACTGGCTCATTTTTTGGAAGTAGATCACCAAACTTTTCTTCCTAGTCTATCTTAGTCTGGAAACGCTGATAAAGCCTGTTCTATTTTCTTAGTAACATGTCAGACTCCACTGTCAGATATGTGGTGGTTGCACATGAGGTGCATTGGCTGGGAATGAACCTGGATTTCCCACATGGAAAGCATGAACTTTACCACTGAACCACCACTGCTCCCTGAATAATGCTTACCTAAATAAAAGGAGCTCTGGTAGCATAGTGGCTAAGACACTTGCCTGCTAACCAGACGGCTGGCGGTTCAAACCCACCAGCCACTCCTTGGAAAGAAGGTTGGGCAATCCTACTTCCGTAGTGATACTGCCTTGGAAACCCAAGGAGGGGTCGCTAGGAGTTGGGTTTGACTCGACGGCACATAACAACAACAACAACAATAGAAAAAAACAATGAAAACAACTCTAAGTACTATGAATGTTGTTGTTATGTGCCCTCGAGTCGGACCTGACTCATAGCAACCCCTTCTTGGGTTTCCGAGGCAGTATCACTATGGAAGTAGATTGCCCAACCTTCCTTCCGAGGAGTGGCTGGTGGGTTTGAACCACCAGCCTTCTGGTTAGCAGTCAAGTGCCTTTGGCACTATGCTACCAGAGCTCCTAAGTACTATGAATAGGGGGGCCATTAAATAAATTATGGTACATTTATAGGATGGTGTATCATACAAGCTTTAAAAATAGATAAAGCCAATATGTGCTGATGTGGAAAGATGTCTAAAAATATCAAAGGATAAAGCAGGATGAGGAATAACAGGTGTACTCAGAGTTCCTTTTGTGTAAACAAATAAAAGAATTTTACATAGGCAGATATGCATCCTAGTATGGGCATAACACAGGAACTCTGGTGGCATAGTGCCTAAATGCATTTGACTGCTAACCAGAAGGCTGGAGGTTCAAACCCACCAGCCACTCCTCGGAAGGACGACTGGGCAATCTGCTTCTGCAGAGATGTGAAGGAGGGGTTGCTATGAGTTGGATCTGACTGGAAAGCAGTGAGTAGTAAAATGTGCATAACCTAGGTGGGGAGGGGATTCATAAGAAACAGTTAAAAGTCTGTTTGGAGGAGACACATGGAAGATTGAGTATGAGAAGAAAGGTTTGCACTTTTCATTTTTTACTTTACTACTAGTCAAGTTCACGTATTGATTTTGTTTTGAACATCAACAGAGTTTATTTGTATAATGACATACGGAGCTCTTCATATTTTAGTTTTCTAAATTAAAAATGAAAACTTTTGATACTGGTGTGGAAATTGTGTTAAATAACACGTGTGAAATACCTAGCAGATAGGAGGGGCTTGGTTAATATTAGTGCAAGTGGACCAGAAGAGAAAGAGCTCAGTCTTTTTTATCTCCTTTTGTTTTGTTTTTAGATGCTCTGATTTAGATAATGATGATTACTATTAATTGCCAATGTTGTTGATTTGTGTCATCAAGTTGATTCCAGCTCATAGTGATCCTATATGACAGAGTAGAACTACCTCTTAGTGTTTCCCAAGTTGTAATCTTAATAGGAAGGAGCTCTGGTGGCGGAGTGGGTAAGGCATTTGGATGCTAAACTGTAGGTCGGTGGTTCAAACCCACTAGGTGCTTCATGGGAGGAAGATGAGGCAATCTACTTTTGTAAAGATTTGCAGTCTTGGAAACTCAATGAGGATCACCATCGGTCAGAATCAACTTGATGGGAGGGGGTTTGGTTTGGTTTAGGAATCTTTAAAGGAGTGTGTAATCAGGTCTTTTCTCCTGCAGAGCCACTGGTGGGTTGCCAACCTTTTGGTTAGCAGACCAGTGCTTAACATTGTGCACCAGCAGGGCTCCTTTACTATCAATTAGATACTATTATTTTTGTTACTATTTTTTAGAGAGTGTTTACTCTCTAGCTAGTTCTCTGTAATTTTTGGTTCACGGACATGACTATCCGTGATGCGATAAAAAGTCACTGGATTGGTAATCCCACTGCCATCCAGTCGATTCTGACTCATAGCCACCCCCATTGAGTTTCTAAGGTGGTAAATCTCAAGGGAAGTAGATTGCTTCTTCTTCCTCCTGTGACACAGCTGGTGGGTTTGAACCATTGAACTTTAAATTAGCAGCCAAATGCCTTAGCCACTATACCACCAGAGCTTCTTCATTGGATTCGTAGTAGAAGCTAATTTGTTAACAATTGTCATGTGGGGCACACGAGTTTCCTCAACCATTAGCCAGGAATCTAGATGATATGAGGTCCTTTTTAAAACTCTAAATTTGCATGTTTCTTTGCTGATGAATTTGATGTAGCTCCAAAGTAGGACTGTGAAGTGGTACAGTTCAAAGGCAGAATTCAGAGTTCAAAGGCAAGTAAGGAAAGGTACTAGTTTTCTAACTTCAATTTACTACAACCTACACAGACATTAACTCACTCAATCTGCTTCTCAATCAGGAAGTTTAAGGTACTTCTGCCAGTGGATCCATAGAAGCGGAATTCTACCATTATTATAAAAGGCTACTGAAGTAAGTTTTAAGGAGCTCTGGTGGCGTAGTGCCTAAGGCATTTGACTGCTAACCAGAAGGTTGGTGGTGCAAAACCACCAGCTACCCTGCAGAAAGAAGACTGGGCAATCTATTTCCATAAAGATTTACTGGCTTGGAAACCCAAAGGGAGTCTCTGTGAGTTGGAATCAACTTCAAGGCAGTGAGGGTTTTGTTTTTTTTTTTGGTTTAGGCAAGTTTTATATTTTTTCTCAAAGTTTGGTTTTGTTAACATGGTTTTAGCTTCTTTATAAAAAAATAAAAATTAAAAAAACCCACTGTCGTTAAGTCAATTCCGACTCATAGTGTCATAACAGGACAGAGTAAAACTGCCCCGTAGGGTTTCCAAGGCTGTTTATTTTTATGGATGCAGACTGTTTTATCTTTCTCCTGAGGAGCAGCTTGTGGGTTCAAACCACTGACCTTTTGGTTACCAGCTGAAAACTTTAACAACTGCACCACCAGAATTCCTTATCTCTTTGATAATTTCTTTTAAATCTAAAAGGCAAAGTAAATGCTTTTGGGTTCATATTTCTTTGCTCTATTTCTTACTTGTTGAAATATATAAAATCAATTCTCTCATCCTAGTAGGAAACAGGCCTATTCAACTCAAACAGTGGTCTTCCCTATTGTGTGTGTGTACATATGTATGTATCTAAAATAAAACAAACCATATGGTATAGAGCCCTGTGTAACCCTCACTAAGAGTAGCCTATACAACAACTAGTTGCCCTATCCAAGGGAGCGGTCAGCCCCCATCTTCCTTGTAAGTAGTTAATCAATTAATCAAATCAATCATCAATCAAGTCCTGCCTTTTTTTTTAAACTTCTAATGCTTTCTTTTAATCTTGATGCTGTTTCTGGCAGCCAGCTGAACTTGTGTGTGTGGCTACAAGAAAATGGGAAAGGTTCTGTTCCCCTCCCTGAAGCCTGGCCTCTTCCGGAGCGGTGATGTGTATCAGTAAGTTATGGGCCTGGAGGACTCTGTTGCCATAGTCACTTCCCAGCATGTCCAAGGACTAGCATCTACATCCATTGTGAGACCTCATTAGAAGCTAGGCAATGTGTGACCTGAAGCCTCGGATCACTTCATAAATACCAGAGCCTTGGTCTTTTTCTTTAATGCAGTTTTGTCTCGTGACTGAAGTGGAGCTAATCTGGGGCCAAAAGACCAAAGTATTCCTAAAACTGAGAGAAAAAACCATTAACATTCAATATACCATTTATGGGACAAACAAACAAAATCATAACAATACTAAGGGAAACAATAATAATATTATTTTATAACAAAAATATTATGAACAAACCACTGAATGTAATTTTTACATTCTTGTAATCATTTCATGGCCAGGTTTTTTTTTTTTTTTCCCCCAATGTAACATGACTTTGGAACAATTTTCCATCTTACTTTGTGGTCTTCATAATCAGTTACCCTAAGATTTAAAGAGGGAGCTTTGGTAGCGTAGTGCCTAATGCACTTGATTACTAACCAGAAAGCTGGCAGTCAAATCCACCAGCCCCTCCTCAGAAGAAAGATGGGGCTATCTACTTCTGTAGTGATACTGTCTCGGAAACCTAAGGAGGGGTCGCTATGAGTTGGGTCCAACTCGTTGGCACATAACAACAACAACAAGATTTAAAGAAAAATAAACATTGTCCTCTTTAAGTCCCCCAGGAACTAATACCCAGGGCATATGAAATGACAGTGTAATGTCTCTAATTTTGATTACTTTGTATTTTAGTTATGATTGTTTGCCACTTCTGTGAGTCCCAGCTTTGATTTTGGTTTTCTTCAAAGAGTCTATTAATTTCTTTTCTTCTCTTCATGCAATTTGTCCTTGAGTTGTCAGTTATTTAAATGTCTCTTTCTCTTGTTAGCCAGAGGACTTGTTCCTCATTAGTAGGAAGTAACATCTCCACAGAGCTCTAGGGATGCAGTGGTTAAAGTACTCAGCTGCTAACCAAAAGGTCTAAGGTTTGAACACACTAGCTGTTCTGTGGAAGAAAGATGACGTAGTCAGCTTCTATAAAGATTTATAGCCTTGGAAACCCTATGAGGCAGTTCTAGTCTGATCTGTAGCATTGCTAGGAGTTAGAATCCACTCAATAGAAGTGGGTTTTTTAGTCGGCTTTTAACTTTCCTCCAGGTATTCCTGGGTGGTGCCAATAAGCTTGGCTGGTAACTGAAAGGCTAGTGGTTTGAGTCCATCCAGTCACGTCAGAAAAAAGGCCTTGAGATCTACTTTCAAAAAATCAATCATTGAAAATCCTATATATTCTACCCTGACACACATGCAGTTGCCATGAGTTGGAATTGACTTGATGGTAACTTGTTTTTAAACATCCTCCCACCCATCTCCCCAGGCACCTGATAAAGGGCCTCAGGTAGGATTCCTCCTTAACCTCTTAACTTGTTCCCCAAAAATTATTCTAAGAACTACCATGTCTGAGAAAGTGAAACTATTTTTAATTCAAGGAGTGTTGATAAATATGCAGAAGTTGGAAAATGTACCCAGAATTCAGACAGAATCACATCAAAAGATTTTTCCCATATTCTCTTCATTCCCGAATGTCAGAAATTCTAGTCACATTGATTCTCAGTCGATTTTGGAACAGTTCAACAGGAAAGGGAATTCCTAATTACCGGATTGTTGTTGCCATTGGGTCGCGTCTGACTCACAGCGATCTCATATGTGTAGAGTAGAACTACTTCTGCGGGTTTTCAATGCTGTGACATTTCCGAAGCAGATCACCAGCCCTATCTCCTGAGGAGCCTCTGGGTGGGTTCAGACCACCAACCTTTCAGTTAGTAGCCCAGCACTTAACAGTTTGTACCACCCAGGAACTTGCCTACTGGATAGACATGGAGAGATATCCATTTCCATGCTTGTTGCCCTGCTCTGTGCTTCTCAGCAGGAGCCTTGTTGACTGGCTTTAATGCTGTGAGGTCTCAGACCCTTGGGGGAAGAGATGTGCATCTGGGTAGAAGCTGTGTTGTGGGGGCAGAACTCCCACAGCCTGTCTTTGTGCCCTCCCCCAACATTCCCAGCAGCTCGCATGATTTCAGAGGCAATGCTTGCCAGAGTGAGGGTTGGCAGCAGTTTTCCAACAAGAGGACCCTCCTCATGGGCACAGCAGTGCAGTCTGTCTGTGTGGCACCTGTTAGCTACGCACAGCAGGCCTGTCTATCACTGCTTGGAGCCCGCCTGCTGCTGAGAAGAAGACTGACTCTCAGAGCACAAGGTAGCCTGTGGGAAACTTTGGGTATGGTTAATAGCTATAACTTGCCAATGGGGGTCCTGTACATCAGCTAGGGAGAGGAAATCCTTGGATTATGGGACGTAAAGCAAAGAAAAACCCTTTTGGAAAACAACTACACCTAATAAAATTGGGAGCCCCAAGTGACTAGTAAAGTGACCATCATCAGGCAGCCAAAGGAACCAGGATTGTTCAAAACATTGACAAAATTTTCAAATTCAGTGGTCCTGTGTCACATCAGAGCAGAACAAACAGTAACGGCAAGAGCATTGTTAATTAAGAGTTTACATTTTTATTCAAGTCAGCTGGTGAGAAAGAAGGGTTTCCTTGACTTTCCTTGATTTGATGGTTTTCAGCTTATAAAACAAATTCTATTTTCCCTACAATTATGTTAAATTATTCTCTCCAAAGAAACATTTTGCATATGGATGCCCTCTGATCTGCCTTCCGGAAGAGTCTTTCATACAGCCTGGAAGGGTCATCTGCAGTACAGCAGGGGTGGTTTGGCAGGAGGTTGGCCCAGGCATTCAGATCACCAGCTTGTTTAAGAGCATAATCTGGCTGTATCTTGTAAGTAGCTACTTTGATCTCTTACAACAATAATCATGCTTGTCAGAAGGTAGGGGAGGAAATCACAGTAAGTCAAAACTTTTGCTGAAAGATAAGATGTTATGATCTCCTGCTAATTATGTTACTGTAATTAAGAAATGGGGCTGATAGCTCAAAATTCCTAATGCATAAAAATCAGCAACCATTTTAGTTAAAATGCTACATCCTGTGTCCTGTTTTTAATTGACTCTCCTCCTCCCTACTCTTCCAAGGGGGTTCTGCTAAAGCCACCAGCTTCTGACTTTGAAGCCTGCCTTGAAATAGAGAGCAAAAACAAAAGGCCAAAAGTCAAGAGCTTTCAACTGCATATGTTTTAGGCCAAATTTACAAATGTCTTTTTATTCTTTTAAAGTTTTCCTAAAGGTTACTTTCAGTGAATTCTTTGATCTCGAAAAACAAAAACAGACTAAGACATCCCATACTGATCATGTTTTTCCTGTTTGTTTATTTATTTCAAATCTTAACAATTGGGCTAGTCATAAATGTCAGCTTTGCTAATTTTTTTCTGAAGATTGAAACTTAACATTTGTGATATGTATAGAATAGAAGATAAATTTTATTTTTTTTTCCCTTTGAATTAATTCTTTTATATACAATATCACATAATGACCAATGCTTGGTTCTACGAGGTTGCAACAAGACCTTCCCTGACTCTACAGATACCCCCCTATGGCTCAGTTACAGCTCCATGAAATGCTGTTCATGGTCTGTCTTCAGAGCACACGAAATAATCTATAACCATATTAAATTATAATATTTATAATTATACATATAATTATGTATTTCATGTTAAATTGAATTTTTGATAAGCTCAGATACAAGAAAAGAATGCCTTCAAACTTCTGGATATCTGAGTATTCCAACCTACCCCATGAGGAATATTTTGATAACCAAAACCAAACCCACTGCCATGGAGTTGATTCCAACACACAGTGACCCCCATTGGATTTCCAAGGTGGTCAATCATTATGGAAGTAGATTGCCCAGTCTTCCTTCTACAGAGTGGCTGGTGGTTTTGAAACACCTATCTTCGGGTTCTGGTAGCTTAGTGCCTAAGGCACTTGACCCCTAACCAGAAGGCCAGCGGTTCAAACCCACCAGCCACTCCTTGGAAGGAAGATGGGGCAATCTACTTCTGTAAGTGATACTGCCTCAGAAACCCAAGGAGGTGTCGCTATGAGTCGGGTCCGACTCAATGGCACATAACAAAAACAACATCTTCAGGTTAACAGTCAAATGCCTTAGGCTCTGTGTCACCAGATTCAGATAAACCTTAAAACTAAAAAAAAAAAAAAAAAATCCTGAAGCAAAAGCTCACTGGAAACAAGAAGACATGCAAAACTATTAGTTTCTTCAGAGCTAGAATTCAGTGCAGTTTATTTATTTTGGTGTCTATCTGTGTATCATTGTGTCAAAACTGAACCACATTTCTGTTTTGGCATGACCATATCAGGCTGACAGCTTTGAATGTCCCAGGTTCTGTAGAGAACAACAAGTCACATATGGATAATATTTTTCTATTTAGAAAGTTTAAAAATAAAAAACTAAAGCATCACTTGAGTCCTAGGTATTGAAAATGGTTAGTGAGCTAGGCTGCTAACCTAAGGGCTAGAGGTTTGAGTCTAACTAGAGATGCTTTAGAAGGAAGGCCTGGCAATCTACTTTTGAAAAATTAGCAATTAAAAACCCTATGGTGCCTGTGGTGGTAGGACTTAAGAATTAACCTAAAAATCACCCGGCTAGCCAGGGACTGCATGGACTGTGCACGGAGGCTGGGGAACAAACGGAG
>NW_006922241.1:1293180-1303384 GCF_000298275.1 Orycteropus afer afer
TTTAGTGTCTCTTGTAAGGTTGTTCTGGTTTTAACAAATTCCCTTAGTTTCTGCTTATCAGGAAATCTCCTAATTTCACCATCATATTTGAGGGACAATTTTGCTGGTTATATAATTCTCAGCTGAAAATTTTTCTCTTTCAGAGTTTTATATATACCATCCCATTGTCTTCTCGCTTGCATGGTCTGTACTGAGAAATCAGAGCTTATTCTTACTGTCTGACCTTTGTATGTAACGTTTTGTTTTTTTCCATGCTGCTTTCAGGATTCTCTCTTTGTCCTTGGTTTTGGTGAGTTTGATGATGATGTGTCTTGGTGATTTTCTTTTGAGGTCTATCCTGTTTGGGGTTCATCGGACTTCCTGAATGGATATGTTCTCCTCTTTCATCATATCAGGGAATTTTTCCTCCAGCAATCTTGGATGATTTTCTCAGTTGTTTTATTTTTCTCTTCCTGTTCTGGAATTCCAATGACACATAGATTATTTCTTTGATGATATCCTACATGAACCTTAGGCTTTCTTCATTTTGTTTTGATTTTTTTTCTGACTGATCCCTTTCCAAAGAAGTATTCAGGTATTTGTCTTCAATCTCATTGATTCTGTCTTCCATTGTATCAATTCTACCCCTTTGCCCTTCCAATGTGTTATCTATTTCTAACGATTTAATATTAATCTTCTGGATTTCTATCTGCAGATTTAGAATAATTTCTAATTTTTCATTTATTTTGTTGTTTTGTTCTTGTATTTTCTTCCAAAATTCTTCTAAGTTTTTCTCTGTGTTTTCTTTTGTTTATCTCTCAATCCTTTGAAGATACCTAAATATAATTCTTTTGAATTCCTTATCTGAGAGCTCCAATGCTGCTTCTTCCTCAGGGATATGTTCTGGGTCTGTATCCTTTTCCCTTATTTCTAACCCTTTATCTTGCTTCATTGTGTGAACTGTGATGGTCTGTTTTCTCCGAGGCATTGTGGTATTGTATTAAGATCTCTGTTAATTGTTTGTGAAGAGCAACCAAGGGTGATTCAGGTTCTTCTTGGTGTTTTGTTTTTTTTTTTTTTAATATCATTGGCCTGCTGTTGGAAAAGGAGGTGCTGGCTCTTGCTCAGTAAGTGAAGTTGCAGGAGGTGTGGATTACTTGTATCTTATGGGGACTATTGTTGTTTCCCACTCAGGCAAAAATCACATTTGAATAACCATCAAAAAAACTAAAAGCACATAGACAAAAAATACACCCTGAAATCACATGGGAACAGTAACCTCCCCCCAAAAAAAGTGGAGAAAAAAAAAGAAAAGAGGTAAATATGCAATATCTGGGGATAGGTCAGTAAAAGAAAAAAGGTAGAGAAGGAGAATAATGAAGAAAGAAAACAAACTAGCAAACAAAAAAGAAAAGAACAAAAAAAGCAAAAACATAACAAAACCAAAAAACCCAACTGGTAACAGGGTTAATTGCTAGAGAAGAAAAAAAAGAAGGTGTAAACTAAGACCTTTTCAGTCATGTAGTGCTGGTTCGGAGAGTTCTTGGGGTTACTGGAAAGCAGAATTTCTTAAGCCTTGGAATCAGGTAGAGCGTTGTCTCTTTAGGTTGTCTCTAGGTGATGGTTATGTGTTGATTTGTTTTGTCTTGGTTTTACCATTTAATATTTTGAAAAGCTGAAGCTGGTGTGATTTATCTTAATATTGATTCAGGTGTGTTGGGTCGCTCTGCTGTTTTCTTTGTGATGGTGGAATCACTGTGTGTAGTGTGGATATGTGTTTCTGTTTTTCGTGCAGAGGGTTTAGAGTTCGAAGCATGAGGTTTTATGGTAACTGGCTGAATATGGTTTCTTCTATTGAATGAGTGAAGTTATTGGCAGAGAAGGTGGGAGCAGAAGAAGGAAAGCTTAGTGTTGCTAGGGTCAGTTTCTAGGGCTTTGAGCTGGGTATTATTGATGATGTATTTATTTGCAAGACTGCAGCTCAACCTCAGGAAAAAATTCCTCTTGTTAGAGGGTCTCAAATTTCTGCTAATTTCAGGCACACTCAAAGGCCCTGCCTCCATGGCCCCACAGTGCCAAAGCACAGCTCCAAGGCAAAATTTGGAGACTGAGTTCAGCTGCAGTTTCTTTGTTCTCTGTGCCCCTTCTGCCCACGGTGCACCAGTGAGATCTCCACCTGTGTAACAGCAATGGTGTCCATGTCCCGCTGCCCCCTCACCTCCTAAATTACCAACAAAATCAGCCGCTGGAGACAGGTCTTTGCTGCTGCCTGCTGGAAGATTGTGTTGGTCGCTGGTAAGCTGCTATACTTGATCTCATTCTTGGCTCAGGGATCTCAGGCTGCTGCCTCCACCCAGCAGACACTGACTGCCTCAGAAAGGTTTCCAATGGTCTCTCTTAGGTGCCCATTCATCTTCTGGCAGTAGCTGTTTTCTCCAATTCTGCTCTTCTGTGTTTGGTGCAATCTGATTCAGTGAGCTGTTCGGAGCACCAAAAATCTCAATTCAAACTGTTGTACCTAGTTCTTAAATTCTTAGATGCCAGAGGGAAAAAAACACGGTGCTCACTGGCAAGACTTCATTTTCATGACATTTTTATATCTTATACACTCACATAACTTATGTTAGTATTTTTCCAAAAGTGACACTCTTTGGTGACAAGGGATATTGCTGCAGGTCTGTAGGATTACTTTTATTTATCCTGAACCAGAGATCGCAAACATAAAATAACGTTAATTAATCAATTCATTCATTAGGTATACGTTCATTTGATCTAAACTCCAAGATTAACACTGTGCCAGGGAGTAAAATAAATTTGAAATATGTAAGACATGGCCCCTGCTCTGGAAGAACTTACAGTTAGGTGAATAAATCATAGATTATCCAAGGCTAAGCTGTGGAATTGAAGGTGTGTATTGAGTACTATGAGTTTTAAATGCATTTTTCTTTTTAGAGACCATGAAGAGGTGTTTGATCCTCCCTGTATTAATCAGCTATATGGCAACATTTTCTTTCTCTTTCTCTTGATCTGAAGTAAGATAAGGTCATCCCATTTGGGATACCAACATAGTCAATAGATTCTAATTTGGTGATTTTTAAGCACAATGCATGCAATTAATTCAATTGGCTTATTCAGCTATTCTTGTACTACTTTCTTGATTTTCTCATGTCTGTATATTATCTGCTTTGTGATTTACTGAATAGTTTTCTTTAAATCCTATTTTTCAAACTAACTTTATTTGTTTTGACATTATTAAGGACAACTACTTTGAGAAGGCAACTCTTCCCTAATCATATTTTGAGTGCCTTCCAATCTGTGAAGCACTATATCAGAGAACCTTGTGCTACTCATAAGGTATATGTATATGTTTATTTTTATATGTAGTGAAACCTGTGAGAGCTGGAACTCAACAGGACTACCTATTTTCCTGGGTTTGGCATATTTTCTGCCTTTGGCAGGGTACAGTTTTTATACTTTCCTATCATTCATTGTCATGGAAAATATTTGCATTTTCCTTCTCTGACAAATTTTCTCCTTACAAAGGTTCCAGCTTTTGCAGATTTTACTGTACACAACTATTTAAATTTATATTCATTGATAAAATCAAAAACCAAATCCACTGCCATTGAGTTGATTCTGACTCACAGTGACCCTATAAACCACCTAAAATTGTACATTCTTCTGGTGGGAAACTCTGGCCTTACCATTCTTATGCTTTGGAAAAGAGCATCATAAAGTTCACTGTGGTCTCTGTTCAAATACTGTTTGACAATTCCATACTCTGATTCTAATAAGCTGGCATCATCCATTATTATTGTTATGTTTTAATTTCCATCATTGTTTTTGTTAGTTGCAGTTGAATGCAACTAATGGTGACCTTGTATAACTGGATGAAATGTTACCAAGTCTTGTGGCATCTTGATGATGGTTGGTATAAATCCATTGTTGTGCTTACTGTGTGCCTTCTAACATAGGGGCTCATCTTCCAGAGCTATGTAGGATAGTATTCTGCTGTGACTTATGTCAGAAGCATCTTACCAGGCAGTCATAAGAACAGACCCTACTCTAAGTCAAGGATTACCTGTATTTATAATGAATCTCCACTATGAATTTGACAAGGAAAAAATTATTTACATTAGTGCTGCTAGATTTTTTAAGACAGATAAGGTGAAAATAATCAAATGAACAAAAACATCCTGATAAATACAAGTTTTGCTATAAATATAACTGAGAGGTTCTTTAGTTCTTTAAGATCTTTTTTTTTTTTTTTAATTCTTAAGGCTATGAAAGTATAATCACTAGGAATGTCTTCTCAAATTTTATACACTACTTAGGCAAATACATTAAGAATTTGGATGAATTTCTTTTATCCTTACTTTTTTTTGATCTTTATAAGTTGTAGAACAACTGATCAGAATCATTTACAGAGATAATATGATCTATGTCTCAGAAATAAATGTTATGATTTAAAGTATTTCCATCTAGGTTTTGTATTCTTCAAAGAATTTGTCTACTTTTTTTTTTTTTTTTTTGCCTATTTAGATAATGGTAAGTTAAGGGGATGAAAGTACGTACCTACTTCCTGTAACAAATCCAATACCTATTAAGGCTGGTAGATTAAAAAAGCCATACTTTTTGGTGATAAATGACTCAGCGTCTACGATAAGGCACATATACCTCCAGAGAAATCTTTCATGTCATGGAAGAGGAAATAAGATTACAAATTTGAGAGTAGATGATAATGATTAGTATTGTATGCTATTTATAATCATGGCACAGGAAGCTAATTAGTTGTTTTCAATAGGGTGTCTGACCTGATCCTAATAGAAAAAAAATGTGTATGATTTTGAAGAAAAATATTTCAAAAAGACTGAGAAATTTTGTGATTTGTATGCCAGGAAAAACCCGGATGAGTGGTTAAAAACTGTATACATGTAATTAGGAAAAAAAAAAATCAGTCATCTCAGTTATACTTAGAGCAAAACTTGTATTTATCAGGATGTTTTTGTTCATTTGATTGTTGTTGTCAGCTTTTCTGTCTTAGCAAATCTAGCAGCACTAATGTAAACAATTTTTTCCCTGTCAAATTTATAGTGGAGATTCATTTTAAATACAGGTAATCCTTGACTTAGAACAGGTTCTGTTCTCAACACTGCCTGGTAAGATGCTTCTGACATAAGTCAAATACTTCTTTTTTTAATTTTTAATTTCATTAGTATTACCTTTTATTATCAGTGTCTTTATAAATCCAATCTTTGAACATCTAGAAGTGAATATCTGAAAATGATAAAATCAGCAAATTACATGTTGCAATATTGCATGTAGCAAATACTACTAAGACTATGATGTACAAAAAACAAACAAAAAACAGCCTTAAGTGCAGTTGCGTGTAACTTGAATACCTTTTAGAACACTACCTGTATATAGTTCTAAGGCTATAAATAGGAGCTCTGCACTCTGGTGACATAGTGCCTAAGGCACTTGACTGCTAACCAGAAGGCTGGTGGTTCAAACCCACAAGTCACTCCTTGGAAGGAAGGTTGGGCAATCTACTGTAGTGATACTGCCTCGGAAACCCAAGGAGGGGTCGCTATGAGTTCGGTCTGACTCGGTGGCACATAACAACAACAACAACCTGCTATGGCAATGGTTAAAACACTGGGCTGCTAACTGAAGGCATGGTAGTTCCAACCCAACAGAAGCTCCACAGAAGGAAAACCTGTTGATCTGCTCCTGTAGAGGTCACAGCCTCCGAAATCCTATAGGATGGTTCTACTGTACTCAACAGAATCTACTCAACAGCACACAAGAAAGCTAAAAATATGATTATAAAACTGATGTATTATGATCTGCTTGTAAATTTAAAACCTTGTTTTGTAGATTTCTTAACTTGTTTTTACCTTCCTCCAAACACCCACCTTTCTGTACCTTTTACAACTTTCCACCCATTTTATCCACAATAAATCTACCTTCTATTTTATTAAAGGTAGAAAACAACTTACAGTGGTTGTGCAACAAATGACAGTGGTAGGCTGGAATCTGGGTCTTCTTTAAATAGGTTATTTATATTTTTTCATCTGCATCTTTCTTTTAGAAATGTTATTATTAATCAATAAGTGGCTATTTTGACTGTAGCTAATGCTGGTTGTTTTAAATTTATTTTTAAAATAAATAAAGTAACATACAGTATTTGAAGGAACATGGGCATGCATTTCAGAAAATAAGACCTTCCTAACTCCAATTATCAATGGCATAAAGTAATGCTCTATTTTCCAAATTTACAAAATATTTACTCTGTAGGAATAAGTATGCAATGTGACAGCAATTGACCTTTGCAAGATACAAAGATCCTCTTTAATGAACTGTGCGAATATTTTATTAGTGAATACACATGTTATCTCAAGGAGTAGAGTAATGCAGTTTGCAAAATAGCCTAACTTTTTTCTAGAGAGTGATTCACAAACAGGCAAGTTTGACTGACTATGGAAAAGAATAGCTCTTACAACAAAAATGAAAATTGCAAGTGCTGCTGATAAAGAGACTTGAGATCAGGAAAGAGTCAGAAAGGCAAACTACTGGTAATCAGAAGTACCATCTAGACAATGGCCTGAGATCAAGATGAAGCAATTTCCACAGTGCATCATGTACCTTATTTACTTTGACTTTTTTAAAATGAACAGACTTAAAATGTGGAAGTGACTCGACTAAGGTGACTAATGATAGCATTTATTTATTGAAATTCTACTATGTGCCAGATATTCTGTTACATGCTTAATATATGTTATAAGACTTTTGTCTTTCAGAAGCCCTTAGCAGGTACTTTTATGATCTTTGTTTTACAAAGGAGGAAACTAAATGTGGGAGAGACTCACTTGTCTAAGGTTGCCCAGTTGGGATGTGGCAGAGCAAGAACTAGAGTCAAGTTTTGACCTTACTCTATTGCTAAAATTCAGAGACCAAGGTTTTCATCCTATTCTATTGCTAAAGCAAATCTTGATACTTAGTCTTCAACATCCAAGTCTGTTCGTTTTTTCCACTTGGCCCCATTCCTTCACCCCTTCGTTCCTCTAATAAATAGCCAAAACAGTGCATACAGTTCATGAGTTCTGTGTTCTTTAATAGTCATTGATTCAATTTACTTGATCTTAATCCTGAGAGAATGAGAGATAAATTCAGGAGACCATATCAAATTGAAACACTGTTTACTGAATATTGTTTCAGAAAAAATTAACAAAATATATGGATAACAAAATACTATTATTTCTACTACAGTGTCTTTCAAGGTGCATTCCATAAAACACTATTTCTGTAAGGACTGAAAGGTTTCTATTGTAAAATAAATTTGTGGAAGGTCAGTTTAAACACAACTGAACAGGCTTCCTGGCTGCAAAATGTCTTACAGACTTTGCTTGCTATGCTGAAGTCCACTGCCATGAAGAAGTAGAAATGCTACACAACTTTTCCCAAAGTTGTTTAACCACAGAACTATTATTTGAAGCATGTCCAGAAGCATTCTTATGGAGGGAGCATTCTGTTTGGACAGGGCACATTCAGTCTTGATATCCCTATCAATAAGCTCCTGGGAAGTAAGACAGCAAAGGTAATGTGGATTTTCAGGGTCCTGCTTTACTTCTCTTTTCTTCTCCCCTTCTTTCTCTACTACTGTTTCTATCCAACAAACTTGTATTTTTTTTTTTTTTAACATTTTATTGTGATTTGGGTGGAAGTATACAGAGCAAACTCGTTTTCCATTCAACATATTATACACATTTTGTTTTGTGACATTGATTGCAGTCCCCACCATGTAACCATACTCTTCTCACGTCTTCTCTGTGGTTATCCCTTTGTCCTTCTTTGCTGTCCATTCCTGCCTTCTGAGCTTTATCCCTGGGCAAATGCTGCCATTTTGATCTCTTACAGTTACAAACATATTTCTTTGAAGGTTTATTATATATAAGGCCTTTCACTAAGTCTTTTAATGAATGTAGCAATGAAAAAACACCTCAGTCTTGCTAAGTGTTTCAAGAGATAGGCAACACTTCACTTTTACCAGGATTATGTCAATTAAAATTACATATGAGAACAATCTGACAAATAAGATTAATCATTCAGTCAGTCACCAATTATTTATTGATCGTCTACCACCAGCCAGGTTCTGAGATAAGAATTAGGATAGACAGTGGAGGCAAGAAAATGAGAAATTTAGATGTAGGGGGTGAAAGAAAAAGATGTATTAAAGATGACCTCCTAGGTTATTGACCTGAACCACTGGGTCGATGGAGATGTCACTTAAAGAGATCTTAGGGAGGAACATGTTTTGCAGGTGGAGAAATGGAAACATTCAATTTTTGGAATATGTTGAGTTTGAGATACTTTCTAGACATTTAAGTAGAGATATCATGTAGTCAGTTGGATATGCAAATTTGGAGTTCACTAGAAAGGTCACTGTAGATGGTAAAATTTAAGAACTATCAATATGTAGATTGTAAAGAAAGACATAAGATTGGAAGAAATCAGCTAAGGAGGGAATATTTTTATTATAATCTTTACCATATCCTGGCAGTTATTTGTTTCTTTGCTGACCTCCATATTAGACTGTAAGTGTCTGAGGGGCAGACACAGGGTCTTACTTACTCAGAGTTCATTTTCCATGTGCCTAGTACAATATCAGACAGGCAGGAAGTTTTCAATAAATGTTTGTTAAATGTTTTCAAGATTACAGCACTGAATATTGATTCCACATCATCAATTTTCTTTTTCTCAAAAGACCTTGTTATTCATTTCAATTTGAAAAATAAGAGAGGACCAAGACCACAACATGAACAACCAAAAAAAAGATTTTGAGTTTAAAGGAACACTTGGACATTTTCCTCTTTAGCCATAGTTGAACATGAAAGCCTGAATGGGTCATGTATGCCACGTTTGTCTGCTTATCTCTGTCACCTTAATGATACATACAGCTAGTGGCACAATTTATTAGGCTGCCGGGAACATTATTGATCATAGAGAGGACTGAAATAATTGGAGCAGCCAAATTGTAGTTCAGTACTGTAAACATGTGCCTATTTGACAAGTGTTCTTGTAATTTGGTGATTTTTCTTTATTTATTACAGAATATCAGTGCTGAAAAGGGTCTTAGTGTTCATTTGACACAATATTATTATTTTATAAATAAAATAACTTAGTTTGGAAAGTTAAATGTCTTGACCCAGGGCACATGGCTAAAACACTGGTCCCCAGGACTTTTAATTCCTTGGCCTTTCAATGGCACTCTAATGCTTTATAGAAAGGTAAATAAAGGCACAGAAAACCTAATGCCTGATACAATGAGATGGGGAAGCAGTGTCTGAGTTATAAGAATGCTGGAGGAATCTTGCCTCTAGCAATAATTAACAGTAGGAACTTGTGCATATCAGTTTGCCAAGACTTAGATGTTTCAATACAGAGAAGTAATATGTCCAGGTTTGTTGTGATGATTAAATGTGAGAACTTGTTGATAGTAGACTGAATTATTTTTGAAATATCCACTGCATCTTGTTGGGGACAGATTATACATCTCTGATTCTGCTAATGTCAATCCTGACCATGTGACTTGCTTTGACACATAATGTGCCACTTCTGGATAGACGTTTTAAGAGCCACCATGTGGTTGGGTAATACCTCTTTTCTCTCTTTTAGGACTGGTATTGTCCTAGATAGGGTCTGCTGTCTTACCTTGTTTCCCACCATGAAGCCAAGATGACACAACTTACCTGTCATGGATGAGTAGCGTGCAAGATAAATCATTGTTGTTGTTACGTTCTGTTGAGTTGGACCCAACTCACTGCGACCCCTCCTTGGGATTCCAAGGTGGTATCACTATGGAAGTATATTGCCCTTCCTTCCGAGGAGTGGCTGATGGGTTTGAACCACCAGCCTTCTGGTTAGCAGTCAAGTGCCTTAGGCACTATGCCACCAGAGGTACCAATTGTCAGCCCCAGGGTTACAGGTGGGGAGAGACAACTCAGGGACGCCTGAAGTAGCAAGCAGAAAGAGCAGGAGAAAGGGATTTAAAAGCCAGGAAGCAAGAGAGAAGAGCAGTCAGCCAAACGGATTAGGTGAGGAGAGGAAACTCAGGCAGGCCCAGAGTGGCCGGAAGAGCAGGAGAAAGGGGATAAAAGCCAGGAACCCGGACAGAAGAGCAGTCAGCCCCAGGGTTACAGGTGAGGAGAGACAACTCAGTGAT
>NW_006922242.1:0-530 GCF_000298275.1 Orycteropus afer afer
GCAAATTCTTCTGCTAGTTGGGGTTTAGTCCACTTCTATATCCTTCCCTTCAAGGCTCAGGGGTCCAGAATTACCTGCTGTGTCTGTGTTTGTTGGTTCCCCTTTTCTTTGTTGAAGAGGGTCTGTGCATTCTTTCTCCCTGTTCCACCATCTTACCCCCATTTATGGTATATTCTTGTCAGAGCGGCACTAAGTAACCAAAACAAGTGGCTAAAACAAATGGAAGAAATGGTAATGTAAAAGAGCTGAACAGAAGATTTCAAAGGGTGGCTTGAGGGAAAAAAAGTAAAGTATTATAATGAAATGTACAAAGGCCTGGAGTTTGAAAATTAAAAGGGAAGAACATGCCTGACATTTCTCAAGCCGAAAGAACTGAAGAAAAAATTCAAGCCTTGAGTTACAATATTAAAGGATTCTATGAGCTAAATATTGAATGAAGCAGGACGTGTGAAAAGAAAGTGGAAGGAAGACAAAGAGTCACTGTACCATTTCAAGAGCTAGCATATGACCAAGCACCAATGGTATTGAAG
>NW_006922242.1:2230-17293 GCF_000298275.1 Orycteropus afer afer
TATCACTTGTATAATTATTTCTTCTAACTCTAAATCTTCTATGAATTCCAGAGTGATGTGTTTGACCTCTTCCTTAATAGTTATATCTGGATATTTAAATATCATCTTAGATCTTAACATCTGCAAAAGAATAAGCTTGATTTCTCTTCCTAACTGCAGCAACTTCTTCCCTGAGTCTTCCTCATCAGTAAATGCTACCCTCATCCATCCACCTAACTTGCTTTTGCCAAAAACTTGAAATCATTCTTGATTCTTCCCTTTTCTTTCACTCTCAAATTCTTTTAGTCTTACTTCCAAAATAATTTTACAGTGCATCCATTTCCTCTAGTAGTGCTTTGGTGTGAACCACCATCATCTCTTGCATGTGAGACTACAATAGCTTCCTATCTGATCTCTTTGTGTCCTTGCCTATTCCTCTCTGGCCTCCTCACCCAGACTGATCTTTTTAAAGGGTAAATGAGATTATGTTGCTTAACTTGCTTCAGGTAGAATCTTTACCTTGTAGCTTGCAAGGCCCTGATGATCTGGATCCTGTTTGGCTCTCCAGTTTCATTGCACTCTCCCTTGCTGTGCTCTAGCCACCCTAGTTGCCTGTCAGTTTCTCAAACATTCCAAGCCCTTTCCTGCCTAATGGGCTTTTTTGTTTGCTTATCACCTCTGCCTAGTTTACTCCAGCTCTTTAAATTGGGTGGCTCACTGTCCACTTCAGATGATACCTCAAAGATGCTTTCCCATTGAAAGCACTGAATATTGGAATATTGAATACATATAAGGTATTTTGTATAGTATTTGTTGAATACATGACTGGACATTTCACCACAATGGTAAGATTTTCTTGGTTACATATTGCTCTAGTGTCCTAACAGTAACTGTGGTGTTCATCTCTATATAACTGTAGATAATCCTTCTCAAAACCTTTGGACATTTACTTTTTACCAGATACATAGAAAAATGGTGTTATAATTACATATATAATTTTGTTTGTGTTGATTTTGTAAATCTGAACATTTCCTTATTCTTTTTCCCATAATTTGATAATATAGTAAATTGCCCTGTAGAAATGAAATTAACATTTTATATCAGTTTGAACCATGTATGTTAGTTAATACAAATGAAACAATATCCTTCCCCTCTCCTTGCTCTCCTCTCCTCTCCTCTCTCCTTTTGTCCCCTCTCTTCTTCTGTCTCTTTCTCTCTTTACACACATGCACTCTCTAACAAAAAAGTTGTTTCTATATACTTTTGACTGTGTGCTTTTTTAAATTGATATTTAATTAATATGCCATAAAACTCACCTTTTTAAAGTATGCAATTCAATGCTTTTTTTTCCTCAGTATATTCACAAAGTTATGCAAGCATCACCTCTATCTAATTCCAGAGTAGTTTAATTACAGTAAAAAGAAGTCCTAAACTCATTAGCAATCACTTTCTCCTCCCCTCAGCCCCTGGCAATTATTAATCAACTTCCCATCTCTGTGGATTTGCCTGTTCTGGACATTTCATATAAAAGGAATTATACAATAAGTGGCCTTGTCTGGCATTTTCACTCAACATAAGGTTTTTAAAGTTCATACATGTTATAACTTGTGTCAATGCTTCATTCCTCTTTAAGGCCAAATAATATTCTATTACGTGGACATATCAATTTTGTTTACCCTTTCATCAGCTGATAAACACATTTGGGCTGTTTCACTTTTTTACCGTTAGGAGTAATACTACTGTGAACATTCATGTATATGCTTTTTTGTGAACATATGTTGTCATTTCTCTTGGGTATATACCTAGGAGTGGAATTGCTGGGTCATATGGTAATTCTTTGTTTAACTTTTGGAGGAACTGACAAATGATTTTCCAGAGCAGCTGCACCACTTGTTCACTCCCATTTAATTAAGTAAATTTTATTATTATAAAACACTTTATAAACTTAACATTCATGTACTCTTTGATCCTACTTTATGTAAACTTATCCTTTTTTTTTTTACTTCTACCTAATTTAAGTATATATACATATAAATGAGACCATATCATGCAGATGCAATCACACTCACACACATGCGCACGCACGTGCAAACATATGCTTTTTCTAAAACAGAAATGAAACAGTATCTAAACTCTTCACCTCAAGAGGCAGCATGATGTAATGGAAAGCCACCAGACTAAAAGTCAGAAAATCTGAATTCTAATTTCAGCTGTATACTGAATTAGCTGCTTGAATTTACAAAAAGCATTGATCCTGTCTGTTTCTCAGTTTTCTTATATAGAAACTAAAGGATTTGCTCTGCTTACCTCTGAAATCCCCTTCTACTTTAAAACTCTGCTAGACCTCTCCCTCTTTACTTTTATTCTCTGCTGTCCCCAAACTGCATTAGTTCAAGATCACCATGTTAGCACATCCAACTCATCCTTCCCATGATAGAACAAAGATGCTAGTTTTTCTACCTATAAATATAATAAGAATACCTTTTTCCCACTTCCTTCCTAGTGTTAAGAATAAATATCACTGGGTCACAGTGGGGGTTGAAGCAGGGACATTATAAAAGGGCTTCTGGCAGATTAGGGAAGAATAATTGGCCCTGTCTGCTCAAATAAGGACTAGGAATTTCCCAATTTTAAGCAGTTTGTATGAAATAGAGAAAATCAGCAAACTTGATTAATAAGGTTAATTGTTTTTAATTTAAAGGTTCTGTCCTAATAAAAGTGTGAAATTGATTGGTGTGAACTTGATTGAATTTTACAGGACTGTGGTAGTTAACATTGTGTGTCAACTTGGCTGGGCCTGGTTAAGTGGCTGGGCAGCTGGATGTAGTATTCCCCATCATGAGACTGGTAAATCAACTCCATGGTAGAATCTACTGTGAGCAGCTGAGTCACTGCCTTAGGAACATAGTCTGCTTCCTGTATATAAGAGAAGCTTTGGGGAATGGTCTCTAGCTTATGGCACACTTGAACCCTGAATGTAGCCATGTCGTTGTTCAACAGCCTGCCATGCTCTGCCAACCTTGGGACTTTCGATGGACTGGAATTAATGGCCTGCCCTGCGGTTTGGTAACATCAGGACTGTGCCATTTTATTTGTCCACATTGGGCTTATTAGCCTCAGCAGCCAGTAGCTAGTTGCCTGAGCGAAGAGATGCCTCTAGCTTCAGTGGGCCGGGAGTAAGAGGCAGAGCTGAATCCCAAGGTTGAGTGGCTTTCACACAGCCCCTAGAGCCTGGCACTTTGAACTCAGACTTCTAGTCTCCCGAATTGTAAGAGAATAAACCCCTGTTTGTTCAAGCCATCCCATTGGTGGTGTATTCTTGTCAGAGTGACACTAGGTAACAAGAACAAGGACTGTTTAGTTTGTTGAGTATTGAACTTTCTTCTTCTGTCACGCACATAAAATACTGCTCTCTAAAACACTATAATGTTTATAAATTAAGTATATATCCAAGAAGGCAGGCTGTAAATATAGCTTTCTCTATATTTTAAATGTTGTTGTTGTTGTTGTTGTTGTTGTTGTTGTTGTGTGCCGTTGAGTCGGACCAGACTCATAGCGACCCCTCCTTGGGTTTCCAAGGCAGTATCACTACGAAAGTAGATTGCCCAGTCTTCAACTTTATCTTCTACCATAAAGGGTTATGTGACAGGATTCTTCTGTACTCTTAAATGTTTTAAATCATATATTTTTCTTAAGAAAGATTATTTCTCTAGATGCCTTGAGGATAGGAATATTCTTAAGGCTTATCCTCTGTATTTATTTTTTCATAAATTTACTCATTTGTTTTATAATTATTTCCTTTCATTAAGTTTAAAGTTTTTAGGATTGAGGTTCCATGGTGAAATTCTAGAAGTGTTCATTCTATTTAGGAACATTAATACCTGAGAGTGGTTCTTAGGATTAACCTACTCTACTTATTTCTAGCCATGTTAAATACGTATTATTGGTGTGTTGATGTAAAGATGCAATATAAGCTTAATATTGACAGTCTTTTTAACATCCTGTTTTTATTCAGCATTTGACTTCTATGAATAAGGCACTGTAGGAGAGAGAAAGAGAATGAAATATCCGAGTCTTTGTGCTTGTCCATCGTATAGTATTCCATGTAAATATTAATTGGAATCTTTAGTTATGTTTCAAATATTTGTGGCAAATTTTTAACAGGAAGTATACATTTCTCATTTGTTTTATTTTGCTGCATTTATTCTAGGTTGGTTCTTACTTGAAATCTCCAAAATACCCTATTTGGATTGTTGGCAGTGAAACTCACCTCACCGTATTTTTTGCCAAGGTATGCTTATAGCACACTTATTTTTTTTAGTATGGCATCAGGCAAACAAATAATAGAAGTCCATACTCAGTTTATATCTTTGTGAAAGCTTCAGTTTATTCCCACTTACATAGATTATTCTAAAATAAAAAAAATAATAATATTAAAGAACATAGTCTTACACTACTGATTTTGGAATCATTTCAATAAAACCTTTGTCTTGTTTTAGTTACAGCTTTTTACCTTTTCTGAGTTGAGAGCTTTGACTTTGTTTTATTCTGAAATCACTTTTGTTATGGTGAAAATAACTTATTTTAAAAGATTTGGATTTCTTTTTTTCCTCGAGAAGCTAAAAGTCTAATATGATACAAACACGATACAAAATCTTTTCATTACAACATCTAGATAAATACTTTAAAATTTACTAAGAATTCAGTGGTATTGAAGTCAGTGCTTTTTTAAGATGAGATATTTCCTAAAATTTCAATATATGCATGATTAAAATATTAAAATAGATAGAATTTGAATATGTTTATTTTAAGATTCTTACAGCAAAGCCATTTCTAAATCCCAGCCTTTACCTGTAATAGTTAGACTTTTCCTTGTTTGAGTAGTTAAGAGCTTTAGAGTCTGATAACTTTAGTATGAATCTCAGCCTTGCCACTTCCTCATATCTCTCAGCCTCTTTAAAATAGGGATTAACTCTGGTAATGTAGTACCTAAGCCACGTGACTGCTAACCAGAAGACTGGCAGTTCAAACCCACCAGCCACTCCTCAGAAGGAAGACTGGACAATCTACTTCCGTAGTGATACTGCCTCGGAAACCCAAGGAGGAGTCACTATGAGTCGGGTCCGACTTGATGGCAAATAACAACAACAACAATACTTGTCAGGCTTAAATATAAAATATTTAGCAATGCCTGATACAAGTCATATTCAGCAAACTTCAGTGAGCATCTCTAGTGCACACAAGTATAGTTATTAGATGTTAGGTTGAAGGGCAGAATACGTAATTGTATTATTTGAAGTTTATTAATTCTTATGCACTTCACTGATTACTCCATGAGTTTTTTTTAGCATGTATTTGTTAATGTAGGTATATTTATTTCTGTAGAAAGTGTGAATAGTATAAGATATACAAGACTGAATTGTCATGCTAAATTTTGTTGACATAATAGATTATTTATTACTGTATTTACTTTTACTATGGTGTCAAAAGTCTAGCTAAATAAAAACTTTTTCTTAAACAGGGAAAAGTATAAGTACACCTCTAAAATATGTGCCTTACTGATATGTTACATTCAGTCTGAATGCTCTTGCTATTTCCCGCTCAGAGTAGGGAGAAAGAAGTTAAAAGCAGAGTTTGAACTACAGAACTGAACAACTTCTCATTCTTGAGTGAGAATTTCATTATTTGACCAATTTTATTTCAAATGTTTTAAATTTCCAGGAAAAGAAAACTAATTTACATACAAAAATGAATTTTTGAGCCAATTATTTTTTTATTATCTGCTATGTAACCCTAATCTTTATAGTGTTATGAAAACTAATAAATTGCATAAAATTATAAATTTAAATATAAATGAAAAAAAAGATTAAAATGTTTTGAATCCGAGCTATTGTGTTTTTAGGAGGTAATGGTGGTATCAAAACAACAAGAAAGATTTCATAGAAGGGTAATGTCAATTGAATAATGTGAATAGTGTCAGTTGGGCCAGGTGAATTTGCAGACATTTTTTAAATAAAGCATCTGAATAAATCAGATAGGTTAACAGAATCATGGCAGTGAGTTATACCAACTTTTCTATGAAATATATACTCCTTACCTACCTGTTCTGGTGATTTGTGGTTCCCATAACACTTAGTCCATTGTCCTGTGCAATTTATCATACAACCCATAGTTTCTTCTTCCCACACTCTTTTTCGTATATTGCATGGTAGACAGTGAGCCTTGTCCATGGAAGGGGTAGACTATATCTTTCATCCTGTTATCCACAAATCCCAGTTTTATGCAATGAAATATCAAATTAGAGACATTCATTACATACAGGAACATAAAACCCCTTCCATACCAGTTGTAGGCCTTAAAAAACAAATTCCGTGTATGCCATGTAAGTCAAACAAGATTTTTAATCTTGCATTCCTTTAGCTACTGACAGTCATGATAGAAATATGTACACATGTGAGGTGATTGTAAAGATATTACATGATTCTCGATTTGTAAACTGTTAGAAATACCAGAAACCATGTATACCAAATACCTTATCTCTTTTTTAGAACTCTTACATTTTATATTAATTTTTACTTTTTGTTACTTTGTATTCCCAGGATCTAGTATATAGTCTGGCATATCATGTAGGTGACTCATTAGTTGATTGAATAAATGTTTTCCACTAATTTTTCACATTTGGGTTCTAGTGACATTTATATCCTCTAAAAAATATATTTTTTTTCCAACTTATTCTTAAGCTTCTTAAATACCTAGGTACTTTCCTTGTAATGTATTTTTAAATGATTTAATTTGGATTACAGTTAATTTTAAAAAGAATTGAAGGTTAAAATATATATATATATATCCCTTTGTACTAAAGTAATATAAAGCCAGAGATTGCTTAAATTGTATACTCACAACATTATAGGGTCCAATTTATTTAAACACTAAATAAAATAGTATTTCTGTACACTTTACCATATAGAAAATACTAGAAATTTTGGCTATTCTTGAAATTAAAAGAAAAAACATTTTTTGGTCATTTTTTCTTTGATGTGTCCATATCTGAACAAGTAATTTTGATTGTTCATTTGTTTCTTATTTTTTATTTTTGGTCAGTTTGCTTGTTTTTGGTGGGTCCAGTCATCTAAAACAAAGTAACATTGTTTTCTCCCAGACGTTTAATTAATTAATTAGTTTGTTATTTATGTATTTGTGGGGAGCTTTATTAAAGAACAGAAATTTGTTTTCTCACAGTTAGGAGATTAGAAGTCTGAATTTAGGGCACCAGCTGTAATGAAGGATATCTCTGGGGAAAAATCCTTGCTTCAGTTTCTCTAGCCCATTTCTCGGCTCCATGGTAATCTCCAACTTTTTCATTAATTTGAGACAATTGAAAAGACAATGGCTTGCATCAAGATCTAATAATTTATTATTAACATACCTTGTCTGGTTAATGTAAAGGTCAGCCATTAAATGTTTCATTCACCAAAATGAAATCACTGGTGATGTTTATATATACCCACTATGGTTTCTCTAGAAATGCCCATTCATAAGTCAAGGATTGTTTGTATTGCTGTTGGGAAATGAGCAATTAAATTAAAAGTTGAAGACCAATCTCCAATCTATAGTCCATAGTCTGTAGTCCTTATTTCTGTGGACACACGCTCCCTTCTCAGCAGAAGACAAACCCTTTAGAAACTGGTGTATGTTCTAGTACAGTCTGTTTGTTGTTGTTAGCTGCCCCAACTTATGACGATCACTTAGACAACGATATGAAACACTGCCTGATCCAGTGTCATTCCCATGATTGATTATAGATGGGACTGTACTGATCCACAGGGTTTTCTATTTTAAATTTTGTTTTTTAGTAAAGATCATTTATTTCTATACTCATTAACAGTTTAAATACTATGCTAAAACCAGCAGTTTAAATGTTACTGTCTTTTTACACAAAACTGGTGTGTGTATTTGTCTGGATATAAAGAAAACAACAATCCTCACAACTGGACCAATAATCAGCATCATGATAAATGGAGAAAAAGATTGAAGTTATGAAAGATCTCATATTACTTGGATCCACAATCAACAGCCATGGAAGCAGCAGTCAAGAAATCAGATGATGTATTGCACTGGGTATATATGTTGCAAAAGACCTCTTTAAAGTGTTAAGAGCAAAGATATCTCTTTGAAAACTTAAGGTGCACCTAACCCAAGCTATGGTATTTTCAGTCGCTCATATGGATGTGAAAGCTGGACAATGAATAAGGAAGACTGAAGAAGAATTGATGCCTTTGAGTTGTGGTGTTGTCGAAGAATACAGAAAGTACCATGGACTGCCAAAAGAACAAACAGATCTGTCCTGGAAGAAGTGCAACCGAAATGCTCCTTGGAAGCAAAAATGGCCAGGCTTTATCTCACCTACTTTGATCATGTTGTCAGAAGGGAACATTCCCTGAAGAAGGCTATCATGCTTAGTAAAGTGGAGGGTGAATGAAAAAGGGGAAGGCCCTCAACGAGATGGATTGACACAGTGGCTTCAATGATGGGCTCAGGTATACCAAGTATTGTGAGGTTGGTGTAGGACCGGGCAGTGTTCCGTTCTGTTGTACGTAGGGTTGCTGTGAGTTGGAGCTGACTCAACAACACCTAACAACAACAGTATTTCATGTACCAAGTTATTTGTATTGGCTACAATTAAGTAAAAAAAAAGCTTTTTTGTTTTTAGTTTTTATCGTGATTTGGGTAAAAGTTTACAGAGCAAATTCATTTCCCATACAGCAGTTCATACACATTTTGTTTTATGACATTGACTGCAATTCCCCACAGTGTAACAGCTCTCTTCCCACTTCCTCCCCATAGTTACCTCTTCCCTGTGTCCTTCCCTCCCATAAACTCCTGCCCCCTGAGCTGTGTTACTGTGCAAACACTGCCCTTCTGTTCTGCCATGATAGATCACTCCAAGGAGTTTATCTACCTGATATAAATGTTCATTCCATATGCCTGTCTATTGTTTGGCTAGAAGCCACAGGAGTGAGTTCAGTTCCAGACCTGAAGGGTAAACTAGGGGCCATAGTCTCAGGGGTCTCACCAGGCTCTATCAGACCAGCAAATCTAGTCCTTTTTTTTTTTTGTTCCACATTGTTCTCCCACTCTATCCAGGATCTCTTGCACTGATCTCCCTCTGAGTGGTTGGTAGTGGTAGCCGGGCACCATCTAGTTCTTCTGGTCTCATGGTTATATAGGTTTAGGATCACGTGGTCTGCCAGTCCCTTGGACTAATTCTTTCCATGCATCTTTGGTTTTCTTCATTCTTCTTTGCAAAAGAGCATATTTTAAGTTCATGATTTTCAAGACATATGGCATTATAAAAGGCCTTTGTAAAGGAATGAACTATGCATGTGACTTATGCACTGAAGGTGATAATAGTTACAATTGTCTTATTTATTGGTATACTTATTTTTTAAATATGTATCAAGGATTTAGTTTGTGCATATTATGCCAGGTATGTGACTACAGTGATGAGAAAAAATAGATGTGGTCCTCTTCTTACAGAGGTACACATTCTATGGTAAGGAGGTAATTACATGTTTAGATACAAAATTTCAAATGATATGAATGCTGGCAAAGCATGTATCTATAATGCTATATGAATTTATCTTAGTTTTGGAAGATTGGTAATAGTTCCTTGAAGAATTTATGTTCAAAATGAGAACTGAGGCATTAGGGGAAGAGGGAAAAGGAGCATTTTCTGCAGTCTGCATAGGAAATAGTAGGAGCAAACAAATAGCTGGGTGAGAACAAGCTGAAGAGAAGAGATGAAGCACTGAGAATTATGGGGAACAAGATGAAGGATGAGGCCAGGTTACTAATTATCCTAAGAGTAATAACAGGCCCTGGACATTTTAAAATTTGGGGATAGTAATAGTTTGGGGGGATACGGGAAGGAAGGAAACGGTTAAATTTTCATTTTGAAAAGATCATTATGACTACTTGTGGAGAACAGATAAAGGGGAGGAGTCCCTGGATGGCTCAAATGGTTAAGTGCTTGACTACTAGCCAAAAGGTTGGCAGTTCAAACCCACCCAATGGTACCTAGGAAGATAGGCCTGGTTATTTACTTCTGAGAGTGCATAGACTTGAAATCCAGTGGAGTAGTTCTAGTCTGCACAAATGAGATGGCCAGGAATTGACTGCAGGTTCTAGTAACAACAAAAACTAAAACCAAACCAAACTTGCTGCTGTCCAGTCAATTCGACTCATAGTAACCTCCCCTTGGGTTTCTGAGGCAGTATCTCTACAGAAGTAGATTGCCCAGTCTTCCTTCAGAGGATGGGTGGTGAATTTGAACTGCCAGCCTTCTGGTTAACAGTCAAATACCTTAGGCAATACACCACCATAGCTTCTAGTAACAACAAAAGGGTGTGGATAAACAGAAGTCTTTTCTAGTATTCTACATTGAAAGGGAATGTGCCCTGCGGGCATCATCATTGTCTTCAGAAATCATACTATAATACTTTTAATGAGATTAGTTGAAAATTGCAAATCTGCCGCATAGGTAAAAGAAATGTGTTTTGAAACTAGAAGCTTAAAGAATTTCTAACCTATGTTTCAGTCTAATTGTCTTTTGAACTGTTTGCCTGAGGTTTTTTTTTTTTTTTTTTAAGTAGCTTTTATTAAAATAAGGCTGTGTAATACTTGTTATATGTAGTAAGTCTTTCCTTCTTTTAGTAACCAGGCCTTTTCATACATATACATATTTATATACTTTAAATGCCCAAATATTCCCCAGTTGAGTGTTTGTCATCTTACATTTTAATTCTTTCTAACCATCATTTTACTCTTTGATACTTTGTCTTCTTGTTTCATATTTGAATTTTAAGAAAAAAATTCTTCTGGTCACTTTCTTAGTTTCTCTTTAGGAGAATTAATTGTGAAGTTAATTTTCAATACAAATTAAAGGCTTTAAATAAGGCTTTAAATGTGAAGAAGGCTTTAACTATTTTAATATGGTATCTTTAATATTATTAGAATTATAAGTATAAAATGTGAGATGAAATAAATTTGTCTTTTGTTTTCATTGTGTATTTGAATCTCAGTGTGGGGTAACAGCTGCAGATCTAACATAAAAATAGCTGGGACATACCATTTAGTTTCACCTTCAGAAGATGAGTGACGGATTTCCTTGGAAGTCCATTTCAAACTTTCTTTTGAAGTTGAGGAGATGACTTTTACATCCCTTTTTTGTCTGTTTTTATGGTTATTGAGGGACTCTTTCTGTGTGTGGAAAATATCACCTTTGACCTTTCCTATGATAAAACAACTTTCCTTTCAGGTAAGAACATATGAAAACACATTAAAGTTTAAACATGAAATTTATGAAGAAACAAAATTTAATGTGGAGGAAAACAAAACATTAACTATTCCTGCATGAGCTGTAGTGTTCCTACAGTGCTATCTCTTTACTGAATATCTAGAATTACTTCTATAGGAGCAAGCTTCTTCTGTGTATTCCTCTTTGGTGTAACATTAGGAAAACCACAGAAATTAAGTTGTGAACCTTTTTTTGTTTAAAAATTACACAGTTCTACTTTACCATTAATGCATTTCCCTATATTTCTTTAAGGCAGAGAAGTAAAACTGCTTTAAAGATGTTATTTGTTATAAAGGAAAGTTACCTTTATGAATCTTTAATATTAGATAAAGTTCATGGAACTCGTAATAAAATTAAATTTGCAGTCATGCATTTTTTAATAAGAGTTTTCCTGTATTTCAAACCAGTGTAGTAATCCCATCCATTCCTCTTAAGGAAGGTTTGGAATTTCTACATATGTTTAGTTTCATGCCTTATCTACTACAGAAAGGAAATGGATTTAAAAGACTGAGTTACTTATTTGGTTTTACACTTTAAATCATTTTTTGTCATGTGACCTTAAACACCTATCTTCTTTTAAAAATAACAATTTAAAATAGCTGATACTGAAGTTAATTTTCTGTTCCTATTAACTACTTGGAAAGTAAGTATAAGTATATGTAAACTAACGATTTCAGTTATTTCAATGGGTGATTTTTTTCTGTGAATTTTTAACTAAGAACTGTTAAAGTGTTAACTCTTAACTAAGAACTGTTAAAATGTGTTAAAGAACTAACACATTTTGAGACTAACCCTCATAATTAGTGGAGGATTATGCCAATAGGTTGTACTACCATAATGCTAAAACTTTTTGTTTCTAATTATTTTGACCAGAAGTCTTTGAATAAGTGTGATATAAGGATGCAACTCTGATGCACATATTTTTTTATTTTAAACTTGTTCTGTTGAATGACTGCCTACTGGTCTATATTCAGGTTCTGCATGAGCACAGTTAAGTGTTCTGAAATTCTAGAGCTCTGGTGGCATAGTGCCTAAGGCATTAGACTGCTTACCAGAAGGTTGGAGATTCAGACCCCCCAGCCACTACATGGAAGGAAGTCTTGGAAATCTACTTCCGTAAAGATTTACCCTCTCGGAAACCCAAAGGGGGTTGCTGTGAGTCGGAATTGACTCAATGGCAGTGAGTTTGGTTTTAGTTTATATATGTATAATTTCTCCCCCTCTTTGTTATCACTTCTTATTGTCAGGTGGCTTCCTGGCAGTAGTCCCTTTCTCCCTTTAATTTATTCTAGTTTTTTGTAACAGTCCAATCCAAATTGTCTGAAAAAAATTCTTTTTTTTAAATACTGACTATAGAAGGATTTGGGAGCTCTGGTAGCATAGTGCCTAAGGTACTTGACTGCTAACCAGAAGGCTGGTGGTTCAAACCCACCAGCCACTCCTCGGAAGGAAGGTTGGGCAATCCTACTTCCGTAGTGATACCGCCTCAAAAACCCAAGGAGGGGTCGCTATGAGTCAGGACCGACTGGACGGCAAATAACAACAACAACATAGAAGGATTTAAAGATGAATAAAGTCCATGATGTTTAATTGGAATCATTAATTCCACACCTCTAGCTGTCCATAATTGATGAAAATAAGTGTAGCTGGTAGCACATAGCAGATTAGAGCAAAATGTCTTATACTACATCTAATGTTTGATAGTCATTAAATCTATGATTTATCTCTCAGTTTGTCATCCTTTTAACTTGGCTGAAAGCAGGAATACCAGAAAGATGTTTACTTGTGTTTTATTTGACTATACAATGACATTTGTCTGTGAGAATCATAACAAATTATGGATAACGTTGTGAATAATGGGAATTTCAGAACACTTAACTGTGCTCATGCAGAATGTGAACATAGACCAGTAGGCAGTCATTCAGCAGAGCAAGTTTAAAATTTAAAAATATGCTCATCAGGGTACATCCTTCTACTATATTTATTCAATCTGTATGCTGAGCGAATAATCTGAGAAGCTGGGCTATATGAAGAAGAATGTGGCATCAGGATTGGAGGAAGACTCATTATCCTGTGATACGCAGTTGACAAAACCTTGCTTACTGAAAGCAAAGAGGACTTAAAGCACTTACTGATGAAAATCAAAGGCTATAGTTTTCAGAATGGATTTACAACTCAATGTAAAGAAAACAGAAATCCTCACAACTGGACTAGTAATCATCCTGATAAGTAGAGAAATATCGAAGTTGTCAAGGATTTCATTATTTGGATCTCTAGTCAGCACCCATCGAAGCAGCAGTCCAGAATCAAATGATGTATTGCAATTGGCAATACATCTTTAAAGTGTTAGAAAGCAGAGATGTCACTTTAAGGACTAAGATGTGCCTGACCCTAGCCATTGAGTTTTCAGTCACCTCATAATTCTTGCAAAACCTGGACAATGAATAAGGAAGACCGAAGAAGAACTGATGCATTTGAATTATGGTGTTGGCAAAGAATGCTGAATACACCATGGAATGCCAGAAGAACAAACAAATCTGTCTTGGAAGAAAAACAGCCAGAATGTTCCTTATAAGTGAGGATGGTAAGACATCGTTTTACATACTTCTGACATGAGAGGCCAATTATGGTTGGTAAAGTAGGTCAATGAAAAAGAAGATCTTCAATGAAGTGAACTGACGCAGTGACTGCAGTGATGAGCTCAAACATAGCCAACAGCTGTGAGGATGGCACAAGACCATTTCATTCTTTTGTGCACGAGTTCACTGTTGTCAGAACTGACCCAGTGGCACCTGACAGCACCAAGTCACTTAGTGCTAATAAGTTTATTATTTCTTTGTTTATTTTCTATGCTTTTATTTATGCTAATTTCTGCCCAGAATATGCTTATCAAAATTCTATTCAGCATTCATGGTCCATCATCCTTCATCTTCATGTTGTGACTGCTGATTCTTTTATGCCATTATTATTCCTATTCTTCCTTCCAGTTTCCTACCTTCTTGTGGTCAGTGATCCTACCTGTTTACCTTTATTTTCTCACACTACCCGATTTAGCAAATGTTAGGCATTGTGCTAAGTACTGTTGAAATATAAAGATTAATATTGCATTCTAATAGCTAGCATTTATTGAGTGCTTTCTGTGTGTCAGGCATTATGCTGAGTAGTTTACTTATATTCCCTCCTTAATCCTCCAACCTTATGAGGGTAAGTACCAGTTTCATGTACATTTTTTTTTAAGTTTTATTTATTTTTTTGTTGAGAATCTACACAAAACATACACCAAGTCAACATTTTCTACATGTACAGTTTAGTGACGTTGAGTTCATTCATTCATTGAGTACTGCCTTACTTCCACTGTACAGTCAAACTACCAGGTGCCATCTAAGTGATTCCTACTCATGGCAGTCGCACGTGTGTCAGAGTAGAACTGTGCTCCACAAGTTTTCAATGGCTGATTTTTCAGAGGTGGATCACCAGGCCATTCTTTCAAGGCACTTCTGGGTGAGCTGGAGCTGCCAACCTTTCAGTTTGCAGCCGAGCACAGTATCGGTTTGCACTACCCAGGGACACTGTGCAGGTAGCGTTTACTTTTCTCTGGAGGAAGAACCTCTGCTTTATGTTTCCTACCCTGGCCGAGATATTTCAACAAACAGATGCCCCATTGGAGGCACTCACTCAGTTATGCCAAGAGATTTGGAGGACAGCTACCTGGCCAACTGACTGGAAGA
>NW_006922242.1:20098-21116 GCF_000298275.1 Orycteropus afer afer
AATCTACTTCCTAAAGATTACAGCCTTGGAAACTCTTTGGGGCAATTTTACTCTTCCCTGTAAGGTTGCTGTTAGTCAGAATCAACTTGACAGCAACAGATATCTCTATAATACAGTATTCAAATGTCTTACATAAAGCATCAAATGTAATTCTCACAGCAGTTCTCTGTGGCTGAACTATTTAGTCCCATTTTTTTAGAGAGACTTGCGACTTAACCTAGTCACACACTAGTGATATAGATGTAAGTCAGTCTTCTGACTCCAAATGTTATAATTTCCTTCCCCTACCTTAGTTTTGGATTTTTTTGTATTTTAATTCCATGGTTTTACAGCTCTTTGATAGCATGCTTTATATCTTTTCAGGATATGGCTTTAGTTGCCCCCGAGGCTCCTTCAGAACAAGCCAGGAGAGTTTTTCAAACCTATGATCCAGAAGGTAAAAGATTGTGTTATTTATTAACATTGAGTCTATATTTTATATTTTTATGTATTTAAAATACATTGATACTCACCAGAGTTTTATTCAGAAGGCTTACTGAATTATTGAATGAAGCTTAGGTTGTGTTTCTTGAAATTTTTAACTGAGAAATAACAAAAACAGGAACAAATAAAATAGCACACTTCTCTGCTACTCAAGTTCTGCCCTAGTATATGGTGTTTTCATGCTTCTTGGAGTACTAGAGTTACTGTTTCTTGAACCTTAACCTCTGGTATCAGTGTCAAGGGGGGAAAATACCACTTTATGAACATTATCTTTGAAAAGTAAATTACTTTCTTCTTTATTTGTTTACCCAAATGAATATTAAATAAATCTTTAGGAATTTTCTGTATAAATAATTGTGCTATGAAAAGATGTGGAAAATAAAGTCATCTTTATCATTCTCTCTCAATACTGTGCTTAGCTATTCTACCTAATTAACTAAATACAGTTCTGAAAAGTTCATATACATACCACTAAGCGGTTCACAGTATCATTGGTACATGGGTTATTTTGATCACCTTTGCATTTATGTACTTA
>NW_006922242.1:21626-23650 GCF_000298275.1 Orycteropus afer afer
AAGTAGATTGCCCAACCTTCCTTCCGTCTTAACACGTAGTAGGTACTTTATAAATGTGAATTATCTTCCCTTCTATACCTTGAATTACTTGCTGCTGTTATTGGCATGCTGATTTTGTTAGCATCTTTCCTTCTTCCACTATATTGTTTCCCTAAGAAACTTTTTTTTCTTTAAACTCTTAAAATTAATAATCTGATAAACCTTTGGTAGTATTTCATTCTAAATCTTTAGGTAAAGAAGGAAAAGAGATTTATATCTTATGTTTTCTCATCAATGATTGAAGTTCACCTTTTAGTAAATCAACAACTTGAACTTGAATCATTGCTATGTATTGCACATTGAGCTATTATGGAAGGTGACAAACAAATCATTCTCTTGCTACTTTGAATCTTTTGATGAAAAAGACAGAAAATAAACAAATCATTTTCATCTCTTAATGTTTTTAATATACTTAGAGCTAAGGATCAAACTTAAACAAGAACTTTTTCAAAAGTATAATAAGCTAATATGAAAATAAAATTAATATAAATAATGTAACTCAAAATTAAAAAAAAAATGTATGATTAAGGTGAACTTAGATTAATCAAAGAATGATTGTGAAGACTTCAGGGTGGAAGAATCACACTGACAAATGAGGGTAAAGGGTGAAGAAAGTAATACATGTCTGTGAACACAGACAGGAGATCGCAAGTCATGTGCAAGGAAAAGCCAACAAAGTGGTTTGAGTGGAAAGATAGGGTAAGAGAATAATAATTTTGTACAATTTACTAAAGAAAAATTATGCTAGAGGCAAGAGGTTGTTGGAATAACCAGGGAAATTAATAGGAAGGCTTGGCTTTATACTATAAAATACATTTCAGAGAATAAGTTGAATGATTTCATGTTACATATCCCTTTCTAGGATTTATTTAAGGTTTATGTTATGTTTTCTGCCATCTTTAACCTTTTTCTAGATGCTACCCTTTTGTATACCTCATATTCCAACGGAGAATAACACTTATACAATCTTTCACATATAAATACTTGCTCTTTTTCAGGACATATTTAGGAAAATGTTTTTGCCTATGCTGATATTATTTATAGTGTGAGAGATGAATTCCTTGCAAAATGGAGTACCTTATAGGATGAAGAGGTGATGATAGCACAGTAGCTAAATTATATATCTTCCCAGTTTTCAGCCAGGTCTTTATAGGGCTGTCTTATCATTAACTGAAGTGGTTGTCCAAACAGAAAACTTCAACACCTCAACATCAAAAAGACAATCCAATTCAAAAATAAGGAAAGGATATGAACAGATACTCCACCAAAAAAGATATCCAGGACAGCCAACAGACATATGAAGAAATGTTCATGATCATTAGCCATTAGAAAGATCCAAATGAGATATCATCTCACTCCAGCAATAATAGCAAAGTTCAACAGGACAGAAAACAACAAATGCTGGCGAGGATGTAGAGAGATTGGAACTCTCATACACTGCTGGTGGGACTGGAAAAGGGTACAACTAGTTTGAAAAATGGTATGGTGCTTCCTTAAAAAGTTAGAAATAGAAATACCATTTGATCCAGCAATCTCATTACTAAGAATATATCATGAAGAGGTGAGACCCAGGACACAAATAGATAAATGCACACCCGTGTTCATCACAGCACTATTTACAATAGCAAAGAGATGGAAACAACCTAAGTGCCTATCAACAGATGAATGGATAACCAAACTATGGTACATACTTAACAGTGCACAACTTTGACTATCCAGCATTGAAGAGTAATGAAGAATTAGTGACTCACCTCATCCTGTGGGTGAACTTGAAGGACATTTTGCTGAGTGAAGTCAATCACAGAAGGACAAATATTGTATGAGTCCCTTATAAAAAAGTCAAGGAAAGGTTTACACAGGGAAGGAAATTCTCTTTGTTGATTACCAGGGTTGGGAGAAGAGGGAAAGGGAGGAAAAAAATAATGAAGAAAAAAAAAAGTAAGATTAGCCATTAATTAATAGTTTTTGAGACTAGGTTATGGCCA
>NW_006922242.1:24070-29454 GCF_000298275.1 Orycteropus afer afer
AAGAACTTCCATCAGCAATGCAAATGATACTAAAACCAAGGTTTTTAAAGTAGGTTGGGAGACAGTTGTCAGAAGCAGATTTTTGTTTGCTTGCTTGTTTATTTGCTTCTTGCAAAAAAAAAATTAATGGGATTGTACTATCATTTTCTTTTATCTAATTCACCAAGGAACATTAGAATTTCTCATATTATCAGTACTAAAACACAATTTATAATCATTGCAAATTTTTTTGAGTTGAGTACTCGGAGATGCATATAAAAATAAATTTGGTATGTTTTTATTAGAAAAAGGAAATTGATTAAATAATATAGTTTTCCTTTATAGAGTTTCATGTATAACAACTTAGCAGAAATGTGAACTGAATTACTAAGATGAAATCAAGCAAAACTTGTTCAACCATTGCAGAAAAGGTATCTCTTTCCAACGTATGATTGGTTTGTCATGGAGACTATAAACTCTACTTTCTCATCTAAATATATCAAAGTTATGATAATATACTCTAGGAAGTAGAACAATTAAAAATACAATTTTTAAAAATATATTTTAATATTTTCAATCACTTACAAACTAATCTGCTAATCTATTAATTTGATATTTCCCTCCAAATAACATGTTTTTGTTTCAAGATTTGAACAAAGCAGGTCTTCAGAGAACACTTAATATGTTTTTATATTAAAACAAGTTTTAGATAGTTGCAGTTTCCATTTAGTCGAGACTGGTACAGGAACAATTGTCCTTTGTCACCTTCCTCAGAACACTTGCAGAATAATTGACTTAGAGGGAAGCTAAAGAAAAGAGAATCTGAGTTCCAGTACCCACGACCATCTTTGTATCCTTATCTCACTCTCTTCATTGTCCTGCCTTAACCTCTGGCTGCTACCCATGTACATGATAGTTATGTAAGCCTGGATTAGTACCAATAACACTATGATTTAGGCATATTATGAATTAAATGGAGTAGTGCAACTAAAAGGAGCCCTGGTGGCACAGAGTTTAAAGTCGTTGGCTGTGAACTGAAAAGTCAGTGATTCAATCCCACCAGGTGCTCTGCAGGAGAAAGATGGGGCAGCCTGCTTCCATAAAGGTTACCACCTAGAAAACCCTATGGAGCAGTTCTCCTCGGTGCTGTAGGGTCACTATGAGTTGCACTAGATGACAACAACAGGTTTGGTTTGATGCAGCTAATCACCATTTGTAACATTGCCTCTATGAGACCACATCTTCAGTGTCCTGAACAAGTTACTTATTAATGACCTTTTGAAACATGAACATAGTTTGTCTACAGATAATAATAATTTATGATGTTTACACAAAATACTATAAATTTTAAAGCATTTTATCTCCATGGTCTCTGGAGTAGTGCCTAAGGCACTTGACTGCTAACCAGAAGGCTGGTGGTTCAAACCCACCAGCCACTCCTTGGAAGGAAGACTGGGCAATCTGCTTCCGTAGAGATACCACCTCAAAACTCAAGGAGGGGTCACTATGAGTTAAATCAACTCAATAGCAGTGAGCATGGTTTTTATAAAGTTATGAGATAGGCAAAGATTATCATCACCAGTTCGTTTTTAAGGCAACTAATGTTGTGAGAGGTTAAATCATGCTCTAGAGCCACAAACCTAGTTGGGAAAACTGGGACTAGATTGTAAGTAGTCTATTAAGAGATCAAACAATCTTTCCCTCACTCTCCGCTACCAATTTCTTCTTTTAGAGACTAAAATCATAAAGAGGCATTTTAACCTTTCTTTATTTAAGTTTACTTTCAATTGTTATTTGTATTTTACTGGAATGAGAATTTCATGTTGCCTCTCATTCTAACTGAGCAATTAGAATAATCTCCATTCCAGATTCTTAAGGATCTTAGCTCAGTAATTATAAAACACTTATAAAATAAAGGTCAAAATATATTTTTGAGTAGTTAATTTTTCATTTGGCATGCTACCAACATGGTAATTTCTGCAAGATCTTGGAAAATCCCAATTACTTGATTCATTGAGTAATTCCAAATTGAGAATTGAAAATAATCTACTGTATGTGTGACCAGCGCTTAACGGAAATCAGTTATCCAACCTATCAGGTTTTATATTTGGACTTTAGAGAAAGTTCATAGTTTATTTTTTCATGTTTTGTGAGGAGAAAATGCTGCTTATTCAGGTTTATATTTTATATGAATTTTTGTAAAATATTGTAAAACAAAAAGAATAGGGATGAAGGTAAGTTGATAATGTGATTAAAGGTACTTGTTGTTGTTGTTCTGTGCCGTCAAGTCATTTCCAACTCATAGCAACCCCATGCACAGCAGAACGAAACACTGCCTGATCCCACGCCAGCTCCACGATCCCTGCTATGGGGGGTATCTCTGGATATCAGAAAATTTCTGAGCTGCTGAAAGAGCTCCAGTTGGTATCAAATAGCCTGGGTTCAAATCCCAGCTCTGTCATCTACTAGCTAAACGATGGTGGACAAATTCCTAACCTGTTTCCTCATGTGTAAAATTGGCTTTATTTTGTTTTTTAATAATGTGTTTTCAGTGGAAGTTTACGCAACTATTTAGCTTCCTGTTCAACAGTGTCTACTCTAGTTGTTTAATGACATTGGTTATGTTCTTCACAAAATAGACTAATTACAAAATAGACTTAATTTTGTATCTACTTTTATTCAAGCACTCAATAAATTCACCATATTGTTGTTGTTTTTAAAAATCCAAATATGATGTAGAGCTTCCTCTGCAGTGATATCCAAAGACTCTGAAGTCACTGCCACTGCACTCTACAAAATGGTATTTGACATGGTAGTCACAAGTTTTCATGTTACATGTAATGTTTTATTTTTCCATTTTGTTTCTCTTTCTTCTCCCTCTCTCCCTAATATCTTATAGAATTACATCCCAGGAAGCAACTTTAATTGGGCAAGAGATAAATGTTTCAGTTAAAAAAAGCCCTTAAATTGCTAAACTATTTGACAGTTTTCTTTTGTCTGAATGATTTCAGTGTGCTGAATTTTTTTTCTAATCTTCAAGAATAACTGTCTGTTGTAGATACATATTGAGCTTAATATACACCTTGAACATTCACTGGAAATTGCCTTTTGTTTCATTCAGACCTCCTGGGCTCTCTCCCCTTTATACCTCAACTATAGGCATTCCCTGGGTCACAAACACCTGATTTACCAACCCCCTAAAGCCTATTCTATTGAAAATTTGGGATATATATAATGGTTTGTAAGAACAAACAGTGCTACTTTGCAACTTGCATCAAGACATTATTACTGTATTGCTACATTAAAGATGTTTTAGTACCTCTGGAAGTATTTCTTTAATGTTTTAATGCACAAAAAGGTGCACTGTGTATCTATATACTAAGACAAGCATTTGAATGTTTGAATGTCTGACATTAAGTACAAACTGTACCTACCTGTTGCAACTTAGTACAAAATTCAACTTAAAGACAGACTTAGAATCCGTTCATTCATTTGTAATCCAGGGACTGCCTATACTCTGAATTAAAATACCTTTCTCTTTAAAGTCCAAATCTGATATTCTTCGCAATTAGGAAATAGTTATCCACTAAATCACTAACTCAACTAATTTTTATTCTCCTTTAAACGTCACTCTTTTTTTGGCATTGCATCAACCTAGGAGCTTGACACTGTCTACATTGTGACCTTTTGTTCATAAAAAACTTTTTTTTTTAATTTTCAAACAAACAGCTTTTTCTCCTTTCCAAATGTTTTGAAACACAATTTAACTATAGTAGAATATTTATTTAGTAGCAGCTTACCATCACAATAGCTGTGCCCTCTTTTGTTTTCCCCACCTTATAGTCCCCGTTCTTCTAAGTTTCAGAGCCTGTAGAACTTCATTTCATATTCATGTAGTTAATTGCTACCAATGTATTCAAGTTCTACATTTTCTTTTAGTGTTTTGTAGATCTGCTCAACTAGTCTACAAATTTAACTTTCTCAGATTTCCTTTACTATTTATACTGAGGTCTTATCATCATTGTGTCTCACTGCCTTATACTTATTTCCACATTCTTTAAGGAATCAGTTAACCAAATGCTGGCTAACCTAGGTTTCATCTATTTTTAGACTTAACTGATTCTGGTCCCCCTCCCACACCCCCAAAGGACTTATCTTTGTAGGTAGGATTCATTTAAGGATTCAAGTCACATATCAAAATAAAGCTTTTAAGGGAGAAGCAATTTCCACATCTCCTTTTTATTCTTCGGTATGTTTGAAGTCTTTGAAATATTTAGAAAAGTATGTTACATCTCTAGTTTTAAAATTATATTTGTACAGATATAGAGTCATTGACTTAGTACAGTTATTGTTATGCTCTAATATATTCATGTTTAAAAGATGTAAAGCCCATAAATAACTTCAAAATGTTCTGGAAAGCTTAAGTTGAGGTTAATCTTGTATAAAATAAGCCACTGTGTTGTTTTCATTGTTGTTGTGTCTTTATTCAGCCAATTAGCTCTTTCTAGGGGTGGGAGCTGCAATGTAGATGATGGTTTCTGACATAAAATTGCCAGCTATTACTAAATGTATATGCTATTTAGCCAATATATATATATATATATATATATATATATATGCTAAATATGCTATTCAGTGCATATGAACAACAGTGCAATGCACATTGCTTTTGTCAGTAGCAGCAATATCCAATGATATACATGATAGCACAGAAACCTGTCCAGATAATTGTTCTTGTCTGCTGGTGGTAAAATAAAGCCTATGTTATGTTTGGAGATTCTAGGCTTTTAACTTTGCAAAATAAATTTCTGTCTTTTAAAGTCACTAAACCTAAGCTCACAAAGATTGGATGTTTTTACATGTACCTTCAAAAAAAAAATCTTCTTTATTCTATTTACCTCAAATTATTGGTAGCTTGATACTGGAATTACTCTAAACCTTCACTTAAAAATTGTTCATTTTTAATTATCCTAAATGATTCTTGGGAGCTCTGGTAGCATAGTGGCTAAAGCACTTGACTACTTACCAGAAGGCTGGCGGATCAAACCCACCAGCCACTCCTTGGCAGGAAGGTTGGGCAATCCTACTTCTGTAGTGATACTGCCTCGAAAACCCAAGGAGGGGTCTCTATGAATCGGGCCGACTCCATGGCACATAACAACAACAACAACAAATGATTCTTAGCCTTGTAGTCAAGGCAAGTCTGTGTTCAAATGGATAAGCATCTGCTTACAAGGTTTAAGAATAGAAAAGACCTTTTTAAGATCATAATTTCATACATTTCCTCTCTGACAGTGCACATTCCACATCCTGAAAGAGCATCTACACTTTATTCTGTAGTTTGATTGTAGGGACAGGCTTTTGGACATCTTGTTGTCCATTGCAAGATTTAAAAAAAAAAAAAA
>NW_006922242.1:30074-31146 GCF_000298275.1 Orycteropus afer afer
TATAGTCCTGTCTGTCATTTGGCTAAAAGTTGAGCCATCATGGTTGAATTCAGTTCCTGGCTTGAAGGGTACCTAAGGCACATAGTTGCAGGGGTTCTATCTACCAGCCTTCATCAGACCAGGAAGACTGTTTATTATTATTATTATTTTAAGTTTTGTTCCACATTTTCCTCCCACTCTGTCCAGGACTACCTATTGTGGTCCCTTTCAGAGACGTTAGGTGGCTTTGAGCCCTTGGGCTGGCAACCCCCGGCCACCCCGGAACCAGGGTCAACCAGCAGGGAGATGAGGTGGCAAGGAAGGACTTGGTCTGTCACTGGGGATCAGGCAGTCGGAGCTGGAGTTGAAGTGGGACTTTGATGCATTATCCCTGGACCTAAAGGACGTGGGTAGACCAGATACCTCATTTAGGTGGCACTCAGCCCAGTGCCAAGCTGTGGATCCTAGTGTCCCTGGTGGCTATCCTTCACATGTGCACCTGTCAGTGACTTCTAGGGCTCATGCACATGCCTGTGCCTGCTATATTTTTGCTGGGGTATGCACTCGTGTGTGCAGTGGTAGCTGGACACCATCTCTTTCTTCTCAGGGTTGTAAAAGCTGAGGTTCACATGGTCAGTTAGTCCTTTGAATTGTTTCTTTTTGTTTTTGATTTTCTTCATTCTTCTTTACTCTGGATGGGGAGAGAGAAATAATTGCCCTTTAGATGGCTGCTCATAAGCTTTTAAGACCCCAGTAGCTACTCACCAAAGTAGGATGTAGAACATCATCTTTGTGGACTATGTTATGCCAGTTGACCCTAAAGTCTCCTGAGACTATGGTCCTGAGTAAGCCATCTTTTCTGGCCCATTCATATATTGTCAGCTATCTAAATAACAGTGAATCACTAACAATCTTTCAGAAGTAAAATGACTTCATGACAATAGATATTTGTTGGTAAAGAATTTCTTTAGAGATCCGGCAAGATGGCGGAATAGGCAGAAAAACTACACAGACCCTCTTCAAAAAAGAGAAACAAATTAACACAGACACAGAGGATAATCCTAGACCCTTGAGCCTTGAAGGGAAGGATGTA
>NW_006922242.1:35410-36099 GCF_000298275.1 Orycteropus afer afer
TTCTGTTCTCTACCTTAACAGTTTGTCTGGCTTTTTATTTTTCTTTTTTAGAATTTGAGTTCTCCATATTTTCCTCCCATTCTATCAGGGACTGGCTGTTGTGGCCTCAGAATGATCAGTGATGGTAGCTGAGCACCATCTACATATTCAGGTCTCAGGGTAGTTGAGGTTGTAATACAAAGGGTTCTTGATCATATGCTGCCTCCTAAAATGGTCGAATGTTGACCAATTCTTTTTGGTACAGTGACACTGTTTATTCCTTCCATCTTCTTTTGATGCTTCCTGTGTCACTGAATATTTTGCTCTAAAATCCTTCAGTGTTACAAGTAGAAGCATGAGTTTTTACTTCAGTTCTTTCAGCTAAGGGAAATGCCAAGTGTGCTCTTCCCTTTTGGTTTTCTAACTCTGGATCTTTCCACATCTCATTATAATACTTTAGTTTTGAGTTTTGAGAATATTTTGAGTGTTGAAGCAATTGAGATGTTTCAAGAAATGGATGCAATACTGGAATTGCTCACTCATCTGTGCCAAGAAATTTGGAAGATTGCTACCTAGCCAACCAACTAGAAGAGATCTATGTTTGTGCCCATTCCAAAGAAAGTAGATCCAACACAATGCAGAAATTATCTAATAGTATCATTAATATCATACATAAGTAAAATTTTGCAGACAATAATTCAAAAATGGTA
>NW_006922242.1:36868-49964 GCF_000298275.1 Orycteropus afer afer
CTTGATAGAGTCAGCAAAAAAGAGGAGGACCCTCAATGAGATGGAATGACACAGTGCAACAATAAGCTCAAACATAGCAACAATTGTAGAGATGGCATAGGACTGGACAGTGTTCCACTATGTTATACATAAGGTTGGTGTGAGTTGGAAGCAACTTGATGGCAACATGTACCCAAGAAAACTAATAAAGGTGAGTACCTAATAATAATAGATGTTGTGACTAAAATAAATTTAAATACTATTTTGTAATTCTTTGTATCCATTTTATATAATTTTTACTCGAGTCTGATCAGTGATATTAGCATGTCTTAAAGTAAATTCTTATTTTAAGTTGTTTCTGATACTTTTTTTTCCAGATAATGGGTTCATACCTGATTCACTTTTAGAAGATGTGATGAAAGCATTGGACCTTGTTTCAGATCCTGAATAGTAAGCTAAATAGGAAGTGTTATTTATCCAATTGAAAAAGAATTTAAAACATACACATTTTTGCCTTGCTTTATCTAAACCTAGATATACAAAGAATAGCACTTCATGTAAAGCAAAACTTTAAGAAGTGATCAGATTATTCCAACATTATAACTGAGATTTAGCATCATGAACTTACTTTCCCACACTTACTGTCCTGCTTTTTAAAAGGTGCTTGCTGATAATAAGTCTTTTCCTATAAACTTTAAATACATTTTTTTCCAACAAACTTTTTCCTTTTCTTTTTTTTTTTATTTTTCCATTTTATACATTTCTTTAGTGGTTTTGGTAAAAGTAGTGACAGTTCTCTATATTGTTAGTGCTGTGCTTAAGTAACCAGCAAGCCTCTGATTTTCACTCTTAAATAAAGATGATCAAAGACATTGAATATTTCCAAATAATTAAATTAACTACTCTGAAATCTTTGTATGTGACCCCAATTTATTACACAATAAAATTTTTCAGTATTGCCTGACATTACTAACTTATCCTTATCTTCATTCCCATTGTTACGTTTTATATAATGTTTTATCTACAACAACTTCCATAACTTTGGGATCTTTATTATCCAATAGAAAATAATTCTCTCTCATTGAGAGGCTACATGTATTGATCAAATATGAATTTAAAAATAATCTATCATGATCCTTTTCTGTATAATTTTTCTTTCTTTTTACTTCTGCATAATTTTTTTTATCTGACAATGAACAAATATTTAACACAAGGATTCAACAAAGCCTACAAAATTCATTGGTATACACAGTGTTTTGAATTTGGTCCTATTCTATTTTTAAATTAATTCAGATGTGTTTTCTTTGAAAGTATGAAATGTATATAAACATTTATAAACTAATCACATCTGAATTCATATTTCTCAATCTTATTACCTAGGTCTGTAATTTTATCCATATTCAATAGTTGGACATAATTGTTATTTCCAACTTAAAGAGGAGAAATCCAGAGAGAATTGACCTAGTCTAATAAATGATATAATGGTAATTATCGTCTTCTAAATAGAGACCATCTTGCTTACACTGCTACAATTTGCAAAAGAGAATTGAACTCTTGAGTACTTTGGGTTACCAACAGTTCTACCAGTTTATTATCTTTTTTTAAATGGAGAAGAGGAAGAAGAAAAACTTCTTTTTTTTCCCCTCCCAAAATTCTTAAATAGATAGCTACATGACATCTAAAAGGAGCTCTGGTGGTACAGTGGTTAAGGCATTCAGCTTCTAACCAACGGGTCAGTGGTTTGAACCCACCAGCTGCTGTGTAGGAGAAAGATGAGGCAGGCTGCTGCTTTGAAGATTTCCAGCCGTGGAAACTCTATGAGGCAATTAATTCTACTCTGTCCTGTAGGGTCACTATAAGTCAGAAGTGACTTGATGGCAGTGGGTTTGGTGGGTTATATAACATCTACCTAATTTTCCTTGCTTCACTATAATATATAACATACCTTCAGTTATAAAGTTAGTGTAATTGATATAAGCAGATTGATTTTTCTATAGGTAACTAAAAGAATGAACTGATTTATTCTCTCTGTACTTTGGCCTAAAAAAAAAAAACCTCACTGTCGTTGAGTCAGATCCTACTCATAGCAACCCCTCTTGGGTTTCCAAGGTGGTATCTCTATGGAAGAGATCACCCAACCTTCCTTCTGAGGAGTGGCTGGTGAGTTTGAACCGCCAGCCTTCTGGTTAACAGTCACATGCCTTAGGCACTACACAACCAGAGTTGGCCTAGTCATGTTTATTAAATATGTGATAGCTCACTGCTGGGCCATATTAGTGATTAAATATGTAGTGACTAAATACACTATAACATGACTCAGTCAATGACATATCCTTTGCATGTTGTATAATAGGTATATTTAACTTGGCATTTTATAGTTTGGGAGACAACATGGAGAATGTTAAGTTTCTGAGAAGCCCATTTTCATTTTTAAAACTCTTCTGACTACAGCCCACTTTTCTGTGCTTCTTTGTACTCACACATAACAATTAACACCTTTCACAACCTTGGTTACACTGAAATGATAAGGATTATGCAAAGCACTTTAAACTGCTGCTGGATGATTTACCACCTACTGTAATTTACTAGGGAGCTCTGGGCTTTTGCTCTTAGAGAATTGCTTCACCTCTTAAACTTCATATTACATGTTAAGCCACCAACTCATTTGATTCTTAAAAGTAAACTTTTAAAAAAAAAAATTTTGATTGTCTGCTGTTCACTGTCTTTTAATGCTCTTTCTCCTTGGGCTTAAAATAAGCATCTTTAAAAAAAAAAAAAAAGTTACATCCCTCATTTGGTAAATTCAAGCATACCTATGAAGCAAAGAAGATTTGCCTTTGGGAGGTTATAAGCCTGAGTTCATAAGCCCAGGTTTTTAAATTACTTTGCCTAATAAGGAACAATATTCCAAAGTCGTCGTCATAATTTAAATTTTAAATAGTAACAGATTACTGTGGTTTTAAAAATAACTAAGTTTTGGCAAATTAGATGTCATTCCTATGTATTTGTCATTAAGATTCTAAAAAAAAACAGCTCTTAGATTTTTGGCAGGCAAATGTGTTATAGGACCAGTAATTTAATCGTGAAGTAAGAAAAATAAGCTGCTTTTTTTTTTTCCTTTGGTATCCACTGTTTTTCTTTTTCTTTTCTTTTTTTTTTTTTTCCCTTCCCATAGTTTAAACCTCATGAAGAATAAATTGGATCCAGAAGGATTAGGAATCATATTATTGGGTCCATTTCTTCAAGAGTTTTTTCCTGATCAGGTAACATTGTTAAGGAACTATACTCATTATTTTGTTCTATTGGGATGATCATCTGTTTTGTTTGATCACTTTTTTCTACTCCTTTAAAGTGTCCTAATGTGCAGATGTGAGACTGAAAACATTATTATTATGTAAAGGCTTTCCAGTACAGAGGTAATAAAAGAGTATGTGCATTCCAATACAGTAATTGAGAGCTTTGACTGGAGGGGGATGGGGAGGAGAAGTACTAGAAATTAATGTATATACCACTGTATACATCTAGTGATACTGTTCACTTGTTGTTGTTGTTGTGTAACAATGTATACAGTGTTCACTTAGAAAGGTAAAATTCAGAAGTATATTGACCCAAAAGAGAAAGATTCTCTTCATCCACTCCCTTCCCCATTTTCCTTCTCTCAGATAATTACTGTTAATAGATTGTCTCTTCAGAACTTTCTTAATAGTGGAAAAGAAGTTAAAATCCTATGTGTAGAAGGAGGTCCTACTAGTTCCAGGATCATTTCAGTTGAGTCGAAAAATTTTTTTGAATCGAGCTGTGCTGTTCCATATTGGGACATTTCTTCTGTGGGATTTTGGTAGAAGATCAGTTAGTAGGAATCTGTGCTGATCTCAATTCTCTTGAGTTATATCTGAATCATTGACAGGCCAATTCTATATCCTTCGTCTCTCTTTTCTTCTTATCTACTTGAGGAGTTTTACAGTGTATTGTGGTCATTACATCAGCGTAGTTTTAAGTTGAATGAAGTTCATTGATTTAATAGAAATGACAACCTCTATTGTAAGAGATTTGTTGCCACATAGAAAAGTTACAAAAAAGGGTAGAGGGAAAATTTCAAGATACAGTTGTTAATTTAATGTCTCAGATTTAAATTATCTTTAACAAAGCAGACATTATCAGCATTCAATCCAGTAATTAGAAAAGAGAAGGAGCCCATATTTTCTAAACTTTCATCTATTGCAGCTATTGTGAGAAAAGAAAGTGAATGATGTAAAATTCCAAAAATAACTGAGGATATTACAATGTAGGATATTAGATTTTAAATTTTTGGTAAATGCTGCAAGAAAAAATAGATTCCTTTTTCTCTCTGGCATTATTAGAAATGCTCTTTTGGATTGTTATGTCCTATGTGTTTATACTCCAACTACTAGGTTAACTAGTAGAGATTTCTGAAAGTCCTTTTATAGAATCTCATGTTTTAGTTATCCTGATAAATGTTTAAGAATTTTAGAGCATTTTAAACTTTTTGTAACAGAAATATTAATTTTACTTCTAATTATTGTATTTCTAAAGCTTGCTATCCAAACATTTGATATTGGTTTCTTACTTATTAATATAATGAAAGGAGTTGCTGGAATGCACAGATGGTTAAGTGCTTGACAGTTTGAATCCACCCAGAGATAACATTCCTGTTCATTTTCAATTTAATTTGGGGAAAAATTTTTGAAAAGTACTTGGGAAATTAAAACAAACTGAAACAGTTACTACCAACTCTTTTGGAAATACATAATCTTATATCTAGTTAATTGCATCATGCTGTTTATAACTATTATAATAATGTATTAGTTCAAGAAATTAATTTTTTGAATCCTTGAAGTAATTGTCCTTGAAGTAATTAAAAAGAATCATAGTCCCCTTTCCTTTTACATGTAACAGACTTCTCCATTTAGTTCTACTGTTTGTTCCCTCAAGTCATCTCTTACCATTTGCTTATTTCCTGCTACTTTTCAGAACAAACTCTCCATCCCAGCTTGGTTGGTCTCCCTACCCTGACATAGTTCAGGCTCTCTCCTAAACCAAAGCATGTAATCTTGCTATTGGTTCCCTTTAGAGCAGTGGGTTCTGAAAGCGCAGTCTCGAAAAATTTGTTGAAATGCAAATTCTTAGATACCTCCCCTGACCTAGTGAATCAGAAACTTTGGTGTTGGGCCCAGCAGTCTGTTTTGACAAGTCCTTCGGGTCATTCTGGATGATGCCACAGTTTGAGAAGCACTGCTTTAGAGAAAGACATGTCACTTTCCCATTTATTCACATCCACTAAGAATTAAGACCCCCTTTGTCACAGATCTTTTCTCATCCACCTGATGCCTTCTTTTTCTATAGTCACAAACCATACTGTGACTATCACTCATTTTGGCCATTATTCATATATTGCTTTGTACCTGACAAATCAACATCATGATATTCAATAAGCATTCTTTATTGAATCAAGCCAGGAATAAATGAAATCAAGTTGCAAAGCTTGAGTCAGAAGAACAACCGGGAAAATACTTCTCTAACTTCAGTAATCTTGACTCTTAAAGCAGGGGTATGGAAGAGCATTTCTTTGCCATGAAATGGAAGTTGATCCAGGGGGAGAAATCAGTGGGAATATTCATAAGTATTTCAAGACAAGTTGTTTATAATAAGAATTGTAGCAGCAGCTACCATTCATTAATAACACTTACAAATAGTACACTGGGCATTATTTGCCTTATAAAGTACATACTCTTATTTTCCCCATCTTGACAGTGAGGGAATTGAGGATTAGAGAACCAAAGAAAATTGCTCATTGTCAGACAGCTGTAAGTGAGTGGTTCAAGATGCCAGTGTAGGTCTGTCTAACCCCAGAGTCTAAGTACTTTACCATTGTGTTATATTACCTTTTGTTGATGTTTCAGTATTTTATGCCAGTTGTTAATGACTGGAACTAGAGACTATAAGTTGTATTAAATTATAATAAATGTTTATTTTTTTGAGTTAAAATAAATTAACTCTGAAAATGAAGAGCTGAATTACTTATCTAAGCTCTTACAGTGTTGACTCATGTATACAATTAAGGAAATTAGTAAGTATTTTATTGACTTTTCTAGTTCGTGTAAAGCATTCTGAGTATGATACAAAAAAAATTATAAAAGCTTAAATTTTAATTGGGAATATAGGTCATGAAAAGTTAAGAACATTAAACATTTAAGTAATCTTTAAGATCGGTAGGTGATACACAGTAATATTATTCATTCCCAACTTAATTGTTCAGACAATTGTTACTATAAAGATCCCAAAATAATAAAGAGCCCAACTAGTGTGTTCAGGAAAAACTTCATAGGAAAGATAAGATTTGAATCTAGTCTTGAAAAATGAGAAACGAGTTGAATAAATGAAGAAAGGAAGAAGAGAGAAGTGTGTACAGGGCCAAAAACAAAAGGTCTTTTCATGGGAGAATAAGTGGTAGCTTGTCTAAAACAGAGGACTCAGAAAGGTGAGTATGGAGATAAGGTTGAAAAGTAAATTAGGATCTGTATTATTTTAGGACTTGCGGTTATAAATTACAGAACTGGCCCAGCCTGAACTGGCTTAATGGAGGGACAAGCGGGGGGCAGTGGTGGATACAAATTGGAAGGAGTAGCTCACAGAATTGAAGATGGAACAACCAAGCACAGGAAAGAAGCACCTCAGAGACTAGAACAGATAGATATTTGAACACTGCTCTAAGTCTGTCCATCTTCCCTCCTTTTTCTCTAAGGTAGCTCCATTCTCTCAGCCTATCTTTCTCTAGGAAGCTGAAGCCACCATTGCCAGTGACTTTCTTCCTTTAGTTTCAACTGGAAAAGAAAAATCTCAAGAGGGACTCTGACCCAGCTTGGGTCACAAACCCATCCTTGTATCCATCAGATATGGCCAGGGAGACAGTTGGGATAGGCACAGGGAGACTGAGCTGTTAGAGTCCCCAAGAGAAGTCATTGGGAACCAAGCACCTTCACTGGAGCCAGACCAGCAATGGTTTTGAAAGCTAGGTTGATAGAGGTGAATTTGACCTTTAGCTGAATTGAGAACCAAGGATAAAACAGTAGGAGGAATAACATGATCAAATGTTTCTAAAAGTTTAGTCTGATAGGGACTTATTGAATGTTATTAAAGTCTCTTTAAGCATTATAATTATATTTTAATTTCTCACAATGCTGTTTTCACTATTTAAAAGTTGGCAATAATCAAATGGCATTTTGGGAATGGAAACTCCTAATTTGATATTATAATTGGAAGTACTGGTGCATAAATGTTTGTGGTATAAATAAAAGTGATATTACCACTCTTCCATATTTATTGGAAGGAGCCAATTATTCACTACTAGAGAAAAATGCAGAGATATATATTAGGGTAATATTTCTGTGTTTTAGAAGCTTGTCCTTTTTTAAAAATCACAGTAATTCATATATAGAGCTAAAAACATAAACGAGCACAGAAGACCAAATTATGAAAATCAGTTCTTATCATTTCCCAGTCTTCTCCAGAAGAAAACTCTCATGATATTTTCAGCTTTTAGGTTTCCTGGTTATTAATCCATAAATCTGAGTTTCTTATTTTATCAAATGATTCCCCAGTCATAGGGTGAGGGTTTAAGAAACTTGTATTTTACTTTCAATTGCTAATTAGAAATTGCCTGATATAAAGACAATTTAAAGTTTTAATAGTGCTTTATTTATACTAGGGCTCCAGTGGTCCAGAGTCTTTTACTGTCTACCACTACAATGGATTGAAGCAATCAAATTATAATGAAAAGGTATGATAATCCACATAGTAATTTGTCTCTAACTGGGTTGATGAAATATATATATATGAGTATATAACAGTGTTTCATTCCGACAAAATTGCTACTCAAGGATATTATTCCAGGAGTCTCTTTACTATCACGCCATATTTTAGAACTCAGTTTGACCAATATGTGATACTCATTGAAATCTACATTGAACCTTAGAGTAGTAGTTTTACTGTGACAACATGACAACATAATTATATCTGCTTACCTGTTGATACCCTTCATTATGTAGCATTTATAATTTCTTCAGTGAAAGTTGTTACTGACTCATTTAAATAGAAAAAGGGATAACACTGAGATTTTTAAGAAAAATCTTTTGAAAGGATTTAAATTAGTAACCATAATAGCTAGCATTTATTGAACATTTGCCTAGAATGTTACTAAGCACTTTGTTTTATCTTAAGTTTCACAACTACCCTATGAGTAGGGTAGTACAGAGGAGGAAACTGAAACACAAAGAGGTAAGCAATATACCCAAGGTCAAGCATCCAGGAAATGGCACCGCTGGGATTGAAGCTGAGGTAGTCTAACTGCAGAGCCCAACCTTGGACCTGTTATGATTTGCTGCTCTCCTTTGTGGAGCATTGACAAAGGCATGTAGGTTATTCACTTCCAGCTGTACCCAGTGGTTTAAATCAGACGTTTGATCTTACTGATCAACCTTGTTGATTAAATATTAGCTTTGTCTACACATACAATATGCTTTATCTGTTAAAATAACAGTTATAGCAGATAGAGCTAATATTACATAGATTAGGATTTTACACTTTTACCAAGTTCTAGAGCTTCTTTTAAAGGAGCCCTGGTGGTGCAGTGGTTAAAGCTCTTGGCTGCTAACCAAAAAGTCAGCAGCCTGAAACCACCAGCCACTTCACAAGGGAAAGACTTGGCAGTCTGTTTCCATAATGATTATAGCCTTGGAAAGAAACCCTATGCGACAGTTCTTTGTCCTGTTGTGTCACTATGAGTCAGAATTGACTCAACGGCATCATGTTTTGGTTTAGAGTTTCATTAGACGTAATAAAGCCTAGCATACCTTTTTAATTTGATATATTTATATTAGTTTCATAACTGTCTAAATTGAGGATGGCTACAGAAAACAGATCATAATGTAAAAGAGGATCTATGTTAATTAATGTAAATTCAATACATTAATTTTTAGTTAGACAAATCTGAAACATTAAAATACACTGGTCATAGCAAGCTATAAATTAGAAGTTTTATCTTTTCACAAAAAGATAATTTGTTTGTATGTAGCAAAATATAATTTGTCATAAAAAACTTGGATGCTATTTTCTACTATGTATAAATGAGTACTTTAGATTTTGAACTTTTACGTATCTTGTAATAGGTGGTATTTTGTAGTCACTAATTAGTTTTGGATTAACACAGTGGCTGGAACAATGGGCTCAAACATGGCAACAATTGTGAGGATACTGCAGGACTGGGTGGTATTTTGTCCTGTTGTACGTAGGGTCTCTGTGAGTCGGAACCGATTTGATGGCATTTAACAGCAACAGCAATTAGTTATTGCCCTACACAATCTCTGCGAGGTAGGTCAGTCAACTGTTGTCCATATTTTACAGATGAGGCATCTGAGACAGGGCGATTAAGTGACTCACCCAGGGTCACACAGCAAGTCTTTGGCAGAGCAGGGATTGGAACTGAGTTCCTGATTCTCAATCCTGTGCTTGGTCTGCTTGGCCACACTACCTGTATCTAGTAAGTTTTCAAATCATGCTTGTGACAAGCGTCTGACTTACTAACAAAAGTACCAGAAATTTTAAAATTAAATATTAATATGACACTAACTAGTATATCACAACTATAAAGCAAAGCATGTATGTCATTAAGTTGCATAGGTATAATGTTATGAAGTTATATAGGAACTAGAAATATAATAGGCCGCATACCACAGTAATGTTAAAAAATATCTGAAGGAACCTTCAAGAGGAGAATGCTGGTGAAGTGGGAGAGAGCATGATCCACCAGGCAGCAAAGGCTAGTTGAGTCCACTAGAGGTAGGTCACAGTATTTTGCCCAAGCAATTCTGTTCTAGTATGAGCAAATACAGCTCTTTGTGAAAAATAGGTCCTGTCTAATTTAAGTATAATAACTTGTGTAACATGCTTTATATACAACTTTTCAGAAAAGGAAGTTTTACTTTGGGGAGTTGAAAAGCTGCCATTGTAGTTTTAATAGTAAATTTATTTCAGCCAAACCAGAAATAAAACTAAAATATTAATCAAAAAGAGTGATGGGAAAAAAATGCATTTCACATTCAAGTATGTCTTAAGAGCTTCCTAGGAAAAAAGGATTAAATACATGAGACCAAAATAATTGACAACTTTCTATTCCTATATTGATGTTTTTTTAAGGTAATTCCCATTTGAGGCTAATGACGTTGTTCCTTTTGGCTCATTAGTCAAATAGCTTATGGCTTTTATGTTGAAAAAACATGATTATAATCATGTGTATCAGCTACTGAGCATGTAGAAATAATTATATATACTTTGAAGAAGGCAGTTGATACCTGTTTCTTTTAAATTATATGGAGCCTTGAATTTCTCTTGGAGTCTGAAATTAATGACTAAGTTGTTCTTTAATATATACAGTGACCCCTTGATTTAAGGGTTTGTGTGCATGTGCTATTTCATAGACATTTCTAAAAATTTTTCATTGTAAATTAAAGAAATTAGAATACAATTTTTATTCTGGTATCTGCCTTCCAGTTTGGAGCCCTGGTTGCACAGTGGTAAAGCACTTGGCTGCTTATCAAAAAGTTCCCTAGTTTGAACCCATCAGCCACTCTAGGGGAGAAAGAGGTGGTAGTCTGTGTCCATAAAGATTACAGCCTTGGGAACCCTATGGAACAGTTCTCCTCTGTCCTGTAGGGTCGCTGTAAGTCAGAACCCGACAGCAGCGGACATGAGACCTACCAATTTATGGTTTTTAAGGTCATTACCATTGCATTATAAATTACCTGATTATCTTCATCTATCAGCCTTGGCCTATCCTTTGATATTTTTTGTCCTTTTTAATTTTTTATTTATGATTCTTCATGCAGTACAAGGTACATTCATGAACAGCATTGGAGGAGTATTTAATACAATAATAGCAAATTTGGTTGACAAATATTCAAACTTCTTTCACCTCTGAAAATTCAACACTTAAATCAAAAGGAGAAAATAAAGCTCTACTCAGAGTAACAGCTCTCTTTCTGCTATAGCTTTCCATTTCATGAGGCGTCATGAGCATCCAAGTGCCTCGGTATTAAAGCAGGAGGAGCTATGTGAATGTGTGTATACATAAGTCATCCAAAATTTCTTCCAACTCTATAAGTCCTTTGCAGAGTGATTTCTGTTTTATCAGAAGCAGTCTGTATGTGTTTTTATATAAACTTGTTTTTAATTATATTAAATTCTAAAAATCAGCTAGTCATCTGGCAATTAAAATTTGTATCGCCATTTTATCATATTAATCTGTAAGCAGATATTCTTGTTCATAATTTCAGTCAAAATAAAATTAGATGTAAAGTTCCATTATGAGACAATACACAGTACCTTGTTTAATAGCCTGTGAAAAGTGTATCCCTTAAGAGAATTTGCTAAGAATATTGATTAACCTTGGTGGCTTTATTTTGTTCGACAGGTAATGTACGTAGAAGGGACTGCAGTTGTTATGGGTTTTGAAGATCCTATGCTCCAGACAGATGACACTCCTATTAAGCGCTGTCTCCAAACCAAATGGCCGTACATCGAGTTACTCTGGACCACAGATCGCTCTCCTTCTTTAAACTGATTTGCCTAAGTATTTTCCTAATAGCAGATGTTGAAAGAGGGACTCAAAACTGGCAATTGGCTAAATTAAGCTGTACACCTGTAGCATTGATTAATTGTAAATAACAATTAAAAATGCTTTTTCAGTATTTAAAAAATGTTTAAATTATTTGTTTTAAAGCTTTATGTTAAAGGTTATCCTATCTTGACCCTTTATGTGAAATTTACTAGCAAAATTAAACTTCAATCAAAGTTCATTGCTTTTGCAGTCAGATAACTTTTCATTTATTTAACAAATTACAAAGATGATAATACTATAGCATTTGTATATTGAATATCAAAATTACTATTTATAAATTTCTATTTCTAGGTTTTATTTCATTCAGGCACATTTTTTTGCTTAAATGATTCTGACTTGCAGTATATCATCTTCAACACTGAAATGCACAGGAGTTCATGTTTGCTATTTATTTTCTAAAATATGTTTTCCATTAGGAATACTGATAAATAACAAATTGTCAGCCCAGTTCCTTTTGCAATTGGCTTAGCTCTGGCATGTTTACAAGAAGTAGAAACTGGAGGGGAACATTAGCTTTTATTTACAATATGTAAGGGATCTCTTTTAAAAATTGATAGGAAAGAGAATCTGTTTGATAGTCTTAACACTGTTAACTTCCACTGTATTGCCAAATATACTTTTCCAGATTTGTTCCAACAGCCCTATAAGCCAGCTTCCTTGTATATTTATAAATGTGATAAATGCATGAGAACATCTGTTATTACATTAGTATATTGCATTATTTATTATGATTCTAATTGATGGCCTGAATAAACACCTTTTTTTCTTTAATTATGTCCTAACATTTTTTACATTAGTGGTCAAAATAGAAAAATCATTTTAAATATTTCTCCCCAGCATTCCTGAGAGCACAGCGTAGAATAAATGCCTAATGAGCTCTTGCCATACCTCAGAATAAGAAATCAAACCTTATACTTCCCTGAGAGCTATGCTAATTCACTTGAGACAGCCAGAAGCACTAGACCCTGAGTGGCAGCTTTCTAGACCAGTGCACCAAATTCAGAAACCTCACTACTACCAAGAAAGAAGAGCCAGGAGCAGAGCATGTCCTTTGGACCAAGAGGGAGATTGATACCAGGACACATGGAACTCTCCAAGGAACTGGGAAACAGAAGCTGAAGAGACAAGGACCTTCACCACACCTGTGTGAGAGAGAAAACCTTCCCCTCAAGCCAGCACCCTGCATTCGGATTTCTAGCCTCCTAAACTGAGAAAATAAATTTGCGTTTATTTAAGTCATGCACTTGAATTTCTTTTATAATATCAGTAGATAACTAAGACACTTGGTTGTATTTTCTTTTAGGGTTGGCTCCCAAAGTTTATCTTCTGATCCAAAAGAGCTTACTAAATAAATCAGCATTAAGGTCACAAATACAGTTTTACAGCATTTCTCTCCATCTGTTCTTCAAGCTTTACTTTAGAGAT
>NW_006922242.1:50524-53141 GCF_000298275.1 Orycteropus afer afer
TGATATTTCTGGAGGCTCCAGGAAGAATCCATTTCCTTTTGTTTTCCAGCTTCAAGGAAAAACAAACCAAACCCACTGCCATCAAGTCAATTCCAACTCAGTGACCCTGTAGGACAGAACAGAACTGCTCCCCTATAGGGTTTTCAAGACTGTAAATCTTTGTGGAAGCAGACCACCTTATCGTTCTCCCACCAAGTGGCTGGTGGATTCAAACCACAAACCATTTGGTTAGCAGCTGAATGCTTCAACCACTGCATCACTAGAACTTTGAGAACCCACCTGGCACAATTAAGTCTCCTCCCTTGAATCACTGATTTCTTCCATCATCCTATCTCCCTCTGTCTTCGATGCACCTATGTCTTTGTCTTATAAGGACCTTTCGGATTCCGCTGGACCCATGTGGATAATCCATGATAGTCTCCCAATATCAAGATCCTTAATTACATCTGCAAAGTTCCTTTTGCCACATAAGGTAACATATTCATAGGTTCTGGGGGCTATGGCCTCTTTTGTTATTGTTAGGTACCGTCGAGTTGGCTCCAACTCACAATGACCCTAAGTACAACAAAACGAAACACTGCCAGTTATGCACCACCCTGACAATCCTTGCTATACTTGACCCCATCTTTGCAGCCACTGAGTCAATCCATGTTTTTGAGAGTCTTTCCCTTTTTCACAGACCCTCCACTTTACCAAGATGATATCTTCTCTAGGGAATTGTCCCTTCTGACAAAGCAGGTGAGACAAAGTCCGGCCATTCTTACTTCCAAGGAGCATTCTGGTAGTACTTCTTACAGGACAGATTTATTCATTCTTCTGGCAGTCCATGGTACTTTCAGTATTCTTCACCAGCACCATAATTAAAAGGCATCAACTCTTTTGTCTTCCTTATTCATTGTCCAGCTTTCACATGTATATGAGGCGACTGAAATTACCATAGCTTGGGTTAGATGCACCTTAGTCTTCAACACTTTAATGAAACCTTTTACAGCAGATTTGCCTAGTGTAATACGACGTCTGATTTTTTCACTCCTGCTTTCATGGGCATTGATTGTGTATCCAAGTAAAATGAAATCTTTAACAACTTCAATCTTTTCTCCATTTATCAGGATTTTGCTTATTGGTCCATTTTTGTTGTCTTGATGTTGAGGTCTAATACATACTGAAGACTGTAGTCTTTGATCTTCATCAATAAGTGCTTCAAATCATCTTCACCTTCAGCAAGCAAGATTGTGTCATCTGCATATCACAGGTTGTTCATGAGTTTTCCTTCAATCATGATGCCACGTTCTTCATAGAGTCCAGCTTTTTGGATTTCTTCCTTCAGCATACAAACTGAATAAGTGTGGTGAAGGAATCTAACCCTGATGAACACCCCTTCTGGCTGTAAACCATGTAGTATTCCCTTGTTCTATTCAAACAATAGCCTCTTGGTCTATGTGCAGATTCCTCATGGACACAATTAAGTGTTCTAGAATTCCCATTCTTCACAATGTTAACTATAATTTGTTATGATCCACACAGTTGAATGATTTTGCATAGTCAATAAAACACAAGTACAAATCTTTCTGGTATTCTTTGCATTTAGTCAAGATCCATCTTTCATCTGCAGTGATGTCCATCATTCCATGTCCTCTTCTAAATCCAGCTTGGTTTTCTGGTAGTTCTCTGTCAATATACTGCTGCAACCATTTCTGAATTATCTTCAAAGTTTTACTTCCTTGTGATATTAATGATATTGTTCAATAATTTCACATTCTGTTGGATCACCTTTCTTTGGAATGGGCACAAATATGGATCTCTTCAGTTGGTTGGCCAGTTGGCTGTCTTCCGTATTTCTTGGCATAAACAAGTAAGCATCTGCAGTGCAACATCCGTTTGTTGAAACATCTTGATGGGCATTATGTCAATTCCTAGAGCCCTGTTTTTTGACAATTTGATTGTGGTATTGGTGCAGAATACTGAAAAGACCATAGACTGCCAGAAGAATGAACAAATCTGTCCTGGCCACCAGAATGCTCCTTGGAAGCAAGAATGGCCAGCTTGGACTTCTTCATTTGATACCATTGTTCTTGATCATATGCCACCTCCTGAAATGGTTGAATGTCAACCAATTCTTTTTGATACAGTGACTCTGTATTCCTTCTATCTTCTTTTGATGCTTCCTGTATCATTCAATATTTTGGCCATAGAATCCTTCAATATTGTAATTTGAGGCTTGAATGTTTTTTTCAATTCCTTCAGCTTGAGAAATGCTGAACATGTTTTCCCCTTTTGTTTTTCTAATTCCACATCTTGGCACATTTCATTATAATAATTGACTTTGTCTTCTCGAGCTGCTCTTTGAAATCTTCAGTGCTTTTGTCTTATCATTTCTTCCATTCACTTTAGCTACGCTGCATTCAAGAGCAAGTTTCAGAGTCTCTTCTGACATCCATTTTGGTCTTTTCTTCCTTTCCTATCTTTTCAATGACCTTTTGCTTTCTTCATGTATGATGTTCTTGATCTCATCCCACAACTCGTCTGGTTTCAGTCATTGGTGTTCAATTCATCAAATCTTTTCTTCAGATGGTCTCCAAATTCAGGTGGGATATAATCAAGGTCGTATTTTGGCTCT
>NW_006922242.1:53916-54810 GCF_000298275.1 Orycteropus afer afer
TTTTTTTTTAAATGATTTTGAATTTTGTTCCACATTGTTCTCCCACTCTATCCAGGATCTCCTACACTGATCATCAATACATATTGATTGCATGTTAGATCAACTTCAGACTGCAAAAGTTGGTAAAAATCTTCAATTTCTTCATCTTTGGCTTTAGTGGTTGGTATAAATTTGAATAATAGTAGCATTAACTGGTCTTCCTTGTAGACATATGGATTTATCCTACCACTGACAGCGTTGTACTACAGGATGGACCTTGAAATGTTCTTTTTGTGATGCATGTAATGCCATTCCTCTTCAATTTGTCATATACTACAGTATATGATTGTCCAATTCAAAATGACCAATACCAGTCCATTTCAACTCATTAATGCATTAAGAAGTTGATCTTGGTGCATTCCATTTTATTTTTGAAACATACAATTTTCTTGGATTCATAATTGTTCATTCCATATTCTGATTATTAATGGATGCTTGCAGCTCTTTCTTCTCATCTTGAGTCATGCCACATGAGCAAATGAAGGTCCAGAAAGTTTTATTTCAACCACATGATTAAGGTTGACTCTACTTTGAAGAGGCAACTCTTACCCAGTCATATTTTTAATGTCTTCCAACCTGAGGGGCTCATCTCCCACCAGTATATCAGACAATGTTTCTCTGATATTAGTAAAGTTTTCAGTGGCCAATATTTTCAGAAATGGACCTGGCCACATCCTTCTTCCTAGTCTTAAATTTGGTCTGGAAGCCCCACTGAATCCTGTCCACCATGGGTGATACTGCTGGTATTTGAAATACTGATGGCATAGCTTCCAGCATCAAAGCAACACACCAGCCATTGTATTATGACATACTGACAGATGAGTGGTGGTCAACATCATTAGTAATCAAGAAAAA
>NW_006922242.1:71540-87224 GCF_000298275.1 Orycteropus afer afer
TGACAAACCACTGGCAAATTTAACAAAGGAAAAGAGGGAGAGAATACAAATAACACGAATAAGAAACAAAATGGGTGACATCATAACAGATCCACCTGAAATATTAAGGATAATATCAGGATACTATGAAGACCTGTACTCCAACAAATTTGAAAACCTGGAAGAAATGGACAGATTTCTAAAAATCAGGGAACTTCGCACAGCAAAACACCAATGAGGACAAAACCTGATCTAACCTCAGTCCATATTTTGGTCTTTGAACCCATGATTCCACAGACTGTTTTAATTCTTTGCCTTTTCACTTGCTATCAGCAATTTACTTAAATACTGAGTTCCCTTTATGTGTAAAATAGAGCTGAAAATATTTATCTTTATTCATTCACAAGAATTTATTGAGCACAGCTGTACATACTACATAAACTAATAAATATAAATCATTCCAACATACACTAGATGCCCAATGACTGTTTATGCTTTCTGCCAACCTCTTCCACAAAAGTTGCCACTGGAGATACATCCTGGGAGACACTTCTGCTGTACCCCCAACTTATACCAACCCAGAATCTGTAAAACATAACCATCAATTTAATAGAAGGAAAATTTATTCTATTACTTGTCTTATCAGCACACATAGCTTACAACAATTTTCTAAGCATGAAAAAGATCTCATGCAATGAAGTATTTTGAATAAGACTGACAACACAAATATTTTTTTTCACTACGTTTGCAATCAGTTAATACTAAACATCTCTACTGGAGAACACTAACTCACTCTATCAACACTATGGTTACATCATGCAATAATATTTTGTTCTCTGTCAGTTGCACTTCTTTTCTTGTTCTCACTAACTGATGTTACATATTAAATCAATTGACTAATTCTAAACAAATATTTTGAGTGAAAAAGCAAATGTGAGCAATTTTCAGCTGTCTTGTGGCATTAAATTAAAACATTTTGTCTATAAATGCATTCCTATAAATGCACATATAGTCTTGTTAAAATTTAATTAGGGAAATATGTCATGTCAAAATCATACTTCTCTCGAAAAAACAAAAAACAAAGTGGTGTTTTCACTACTGACACACTTTATATCTACTCATTTTTACAATTCCTTGAAAGTGGGTGCCATCTTTTCCCACTGGCAGAGCTCCAAAACCCTAATTGAAATACACAGCATGTCTTTGCAAGAGGTTGGAACCAGAAGTTAATACAGTGAACATTTCTAAGTGCCAAGTGGGGCGCTGACATGGGTCCTACCACTCACTGGCTATGAATCCTTAGGCAAGTTAGTTGGTTTCTGTCTTGTTTTCTTCACATGAAAAATGGGTTTTAGCAAGAATTCTAACTAAATATTGTGCATGAATTTTCTGACTCAACGTCTATTCAATAAGTGGTGGTTATTATAATTAATACTGATTATCAGCATTCTCACTTACCAACAAATGACTCAATATTCTGACTAATCAAAAATCCTGCCTCTGTAAAGGAGATGGTGCACAAATAAATATACTGAATATATTTTTAACAGAAAAAATATATATATAAAGTACTCAAGCTCCCAAATAACTCTTTAGGGAATGAAACAACAGTTTTCAGCAGATTTCCCAAAATGGGCTTGTGAATCACTTAAAATCGCTGTGAAAAAACACTAATGACAACTACAATAAGTTAAAGACGGTTAAAGACACAGTCTAAAGGAAAAAAAAAATCTGTTGTCATTGAGTCAATTCCACTTATGACAACCCATGGTGAGTAGAACCACTAAAATGTAGGCTTAATGGAAGCAAGAATTGTTGTTGTTGTTGTTGTTCCCAACTGTATTACCTGCGATCTCTGGTAGCATAGTGCCTAAGGCACTTGACTGCTAACCAGAAGGCTGGTGGTTCAAGCCCACCAGCCATTCCTCAGAAGGAAGATTGGGCAATCTACTTCCATAGTGATACCGCCTCAGAAACCCAAGGAGGGGTGGCTATGAGTCAGATCCAACTCGAAGGCACTGAGTTTGGTTTGGTTTAGGAACTCAATAAACAATGTTGAATGAATTATTTAAGCTATAAGTGTGTCAAAAAAAATGGGAAAGGAGGTTAGACAAAGTATGGTTTCAGTTAGTGACTGGAAAAAAATTAAAACTTTTATATTTATAGGAGCTCTGGTAGCATAGTGCCTAAGGCACTTGATTACTAACCAGAAGGCTGGCAGTTCAAACCTACCAGCCACTCCTCGGAAGGAAGGTTGGGCATTCCTACTTCCATAGTGATACTGCCTCGGAAACCCAAGGAGGGATCGCTATGAGTCGGGGCTGACTCGATGGCAAATAACAACAACAACAATAACAACATATTTATACCCAACAGAGTTGCAACCTTGAAACAAACCAGTTATCTGTGTACTTGGTGCATAGCAAATACTGCCTAAAGATTAGCTATGATGCCTGTTACCATTATTTGTATGTCAAAGCCTACATGCCATTGAATTGTTATAAATGCCAAAGATATTTTGAGAATGAAGAACACTTTGTTGGTACTGGAGCACTGGGATGACTAGAGGTTCCAAATGGCCTTGGGCACACGGATGCTGCTGTCTGAGAATTCAGCTGGAGTTATCAACCAGGGTGCCCAGTTTTCCTCAATGTGGACTGCTCCACTTATATGCTTGGGCTGGATTCTAAAAAGGAACATTCCAAGAAGACAGATGGGTCCCCATATATAAGTGCCAAGCAAGCTTCCACTTATATCATGCTTGCTAGTATTCAATCAACCAAGCCGAGATACAAGCCAAGCTCAGAGTCAATAGAGGAGGAGACTACACAAGGAGTTGAGCACCAGAGAAAATGGTTAATTGGGGGCCACCAAAGTAACAGCCTACCACAGCCATCTCAGATATTGTCTGTGTCAAGTACAAATTAGAATATTCAAAATTAGTCACTTTATCCAAGTGTGAAATATTTCAAGAGATCATTTCACACATATCAGCTTTGCAAGAGCCTAAACTATAAATGATAATGTCCATTTCTTCATTTTTCTTGGTAAATATGCCCAAATCAAACATTGACATTAATATGTATATGTAGCAATTCCTCATGGTGGGAAGAGTCACACAGGAGACAGTAGCAGTTTGCTTGGTGAGCATAGAATCAGAAAAAAGGAAACTGCTTTGTCAAAGGGATTTACAGCAAGCCAGTCTAGCTCATGATTCTCCAAGTCAAAGAATATTGTCACCTCAATAACTGGAAAAGGCCATTAAAGCCAAAGTTTATGAACCCCTGTGCAAGGCTAGACACAGAAGCCAGAGTTCACTTTCTAAATTTCCATCCAAAAGACTTTATATGGTCCAGTGTCATTATTATTAAATACCACAAAAATACAAAGGACACATCTTCTACACATTTAAACTTAAATCAAATTAAATCCAAGCCTATAAGTTTCAACAGCAAAGTATGTTCATAATATCTCACAGTTGACTAGGTCTTCTAATAGTCAATCTCATTTACATCTTTATGCCTCTTCTTAGCATCAGTTGTAGTAAGTGATATTTTTGTATTTTGCCTCTAGTTCCTAATAGGAATGTACCCAATTTGAGTACAGTGTTAGAAAACACATGTTTAGAAATATCAGTCTGACATCACTCTCCATAACGTCAAAGAAATAGAAAGATCAAGAATGGAACAATAGATCAATGATGAGAGTCATGACTAGGGAAAAGAAGAAGGAATCTAAAAAAGCACAGGAAAGAAAAGTCAGCAAAACTTATTTTGACGATGTTTTGCTTACCTTGTGCCACTCTAACAGACGATTTCACAAATGGGATGACTATAACAAACAGGAGTTTATTCTCTTAAAGATTTGGAGGCTAGAAGTCTGAGTTCCAAGTGCCAGCCTCCAGGGTTGGGTGAAAGCTTCTCAGTCTTGGGCTTTAGCTCTAGCTCTTGCTTCCAGCCCACTGAGCTAGAGGATTTTCTTCACTCAGACAGCTGCTGGCTACTGAGGCTGCCAAACCCAAGGTTGGCAAGCAAAAAGGCACAGTCCCAATATTACCAAACAACACAGCAGACCACTAATTCAAGTCCCAAGACTGGCAGGGCACGGCAGGCGGCTTGAACAATGACTTGGCTACATGCAGTCTTCAAACATGCTGAAAAGCTAGAATCCTTCCTCAAAGTTGCTTCATATATCCTGGAAGCAGACTACATCCCTAAAGCAGTTACTCAGCTGCTCCAGTGGATTCCACTATGGAGTTGATTACCAATCTCACCATGGGGAATAATTGCTGTCCAGCCACTCAAAACCAGGCCCAGCCAAGTTGAAAACCTTAAAGACCACAGAGGATTATATTGGACAGGGTATGAAAAAAAAGGGAGGGAAAGGAAATAAAGCTGATTCAAAAATTTCGACTATGGAGATCAAGAAATGGAAATGAGAAAGAGAATCATTTAGAGTCAGATGGAAGGAATAGAATGATGAGTTTTTTAGGAACATGTTGAGTTTCTAATATATTCACTCAACAAATATTTGTTGAGCCTCAAGCTAAGCTCTAGGCCTCAGGGGAGATAAGATAAAGAAGTAAGACAAAGTTCCTCCATCAGAGAGCTTATATTCTGGTGAAGAGAGGCAGACAGAAGACACATAAGAAAATAAAATCACTTCTGGTAATAATTTATAAATGCAATTAAGAAAATAAAAATGAGGGATGAGATAGAGAGTGAAGGGACTGGGAGGGGAGGTGGTAGCTACATTACCTGGAGAGATCTGGAAGACCTCTCTGAGTCCTGAATGATAAGAATGAGTCAGTTAAGGGAGAGTCTTGGGGAAGACATTTTGGGTAGAGGGAACAGCAAGTGGAAATAACCTAAGGCAGGAACTAGTTTTGCATGTTTAAGAATTAGAAATAAGGGAGACAGCATTGGAGATTAGTTTGGAGAAGGTAGTCAGAGGTCAGGTGATATAGGAGCACAGATATTAGTCTCGCAGTGATGGGACACTATGAAACATGGTGCCAATTGTAAATGTGGCATGGCGAGTTTTTGACCTCTTTGTCTAACTTCACAAGGGGAAAGAGAGAGAATCAAGATCACCATAGCCCAAGCTGATCCATATGAGATGGAGGTCAGACATACCTCAGCTCTCCTCCCTTTTTACCAATTCTGACACTAGCCATCCCTCCCATAGCACTCTATATTTTTCTACTGTGTTTGATAATTCATTGCAATGGCCATACAGAACTCACCGACAATACTCACAACTATCAGGCTTATGAGAGAAGTAACAGATTACAATTCAGGATCAGGAATGACTCAGTTCTTTGGTCAGGTCTTCTCAGCTGTGCCTGTAGGCAAACCTCTCCCGCCATCAGCCCTCAGCCTCTACCTCTCGGCCTCTAGACCCAGCCTCTGCCCTGCTTGGACAAGTGTTACAAAGTTCTTTAGCTCTGCCAATAAATGCTTGGAGGCATCCCAAACCACCAGTAAGCCTCAACCCAAAGGTTCTCAGGTCTTCTGCTCCGTGGGTCAGCAAACCTAGCTCTGCAAAGTACCCAAAGCACCCTATTCTGCCAGTAAGGCTCCTGTCTGAAGGCTCTCAGCTCTCTTGCTTCCTGGGTTGGCACACTCACTGAGGCTGCCTTGCTCCATGGGCTGGGAAGCTCACCATGCCATCTCATGCCAGTTTCCTGGGTCTGCTGCTGGTGTTTCTCTGTTGCCACTTCTCACCATTTCACACTGTCTCTGGTGTTACAGATCTCTTTCTGCCTCATGGGTCTAGGTGGTTCTGAGAGCAGGGACCCCATGTCCAAAAGATGTGCTCCACTCCTGGCTGTTCTTTCTTGATGGTCATGAGGTCCCCCATTCCCACTTCTGGGATGGCTCATTTTAAGCCTAGAGGATGGAAAAACTGACCAATACCCTCATTAGGGTTCCATGCCTACCTTCATGGTCCCACTCCTGTAGGGTTCCATGCACCTGACTTGTATTTTTAACAAACTGCCAATCCCCTTATTTGCGTAGTCCCACCAAATCGTTGTGTGGGAGTTACAAGACCAAGCTTGGCTAAAAGGGCCATATTAAGTAACTCACTGCATTACAGATACTTATAAACATAAAAATTCACTGCTGTTGAGTCCATTTGGCCCATAGTGACCCCTCCTTGTGTTTCTGAGGCGGTGTCTATGGAAGCAGATTGCCCAATCTTCCTTCTGAGACAGATACTTATGGAGAACATTAAATAGAGAAAGTGTTGGAACAGGATTTAAATGATCACTCTGGTTGCTCTGTGGGATATGTATTGCGAAGGAGCAAAAGTAGAAGCCAGAGGCCAGTTGGGAGGCTATTTCAGGGCTCCAGGTAAGAATACTGGCCTGGATTAGGGTGCTAGCAACAGACAAGTTGAGAACTGTCCATGTGATGGATATACTTTGATAGAAGAGCCAACAGGATCTGCTGGTGGATTCAAGTTGGGATGTGAGGAAAACAAAGAAATCCAGCAAGACTGGCACCTACAGATCCCAGAAAGAGAGAAAGCAGGAGATAGTGAGAGACATACACAGAATTTAAGAGACAGCAAGAGAATAGATGGCAAGATATTCAACATAGAGTATTTTGTAGGTTCCCAGAAATTTAAGGTTAGTATTTAGGTCAATAGGCCTGAAGATACAAGTTTGAGACTTACAAGCCTAAATATGAGAGTTGCAATGTTCATTCACTCTAATAGACTAAGCACAGAACAGTTCCAGCAAGTCATCCCAAGGGGATTAGTCTTATTTAGAACTTAGCAGGAGAAAGGAAAATCATTGGTACATTCCCAGAGACAGAGGTCAGAGTAGGAAGAGAGCCAAGTGAACTGAAGCAGCACACAGACAGGCACCAGATCACAGATGCCTTTTCCACTAACCATACTGTTGCCCAGCCTTGTTCGTTGGTTTATTGGTTTATTTAAAAGACCAGAGAGAGCGTTTTTGTCTGAAAACCTAGGGGATGTTCCAAATGTCTTAGTGTCACAGGAGACTGAGGGCTGAGAAAAGGCTGATTACTTTTTAAAAGGAGATCTTGGCAAGCATTCAAAGAGGAATCAGTTGAGCAATAGGTGCTGAAGTAAAATGAAAAGAAAGAAATGTAGAACCACGGCTAGAGGAATCAGTGAGAAAAAAAAAAAGATGGTTATTGTTATTTATTAGCTAAATTCTATTCTTCAGTTTGTCCCTGAATGGTGCAAATGGTTAATGTACTCATCTGCTAACTGAAAGGTTGGAGATTCGAGTCCACTCAGAGGAACCACAAAAGAAAGACTTGGTGATCTACTTCCAAAAAGATCAGCCCTTGAAAACCCTAGGGAGCACATATCTACTGTGATACATAGGGTCACCATGAGTTGGAATTGACTTGACAGCTACTATAAAATAAATAAACAGATACAAAATAAAAATGTTTCAGTTGCCCAGGCCAAAAACTATGGAGCTATCTTCATCCCCCTTCCTCTTACACCCTCTGTTCAATCCATTGATGAATACTGTTGGCTGTATCTTCAAAATATTTGCAGAAGCTGATCACTTCTCTACATCTTCATGATCTAACTCCGTCATCTTTGTTGATTATTGCAATAGCCTCTTAATGACACCTGAACTCCACCTTTAAGTCCCTAAGATCTTTTCTCAATACAACATCTAAATGGTATAAAAACTTAAACCAGATCCTGTTAAAAAGGCATGCCTCCACTCAAAAGCTTCCAAAGGTTTTTCATCTCACTCAAAGTAAAATGAACATCATTACAGTGGTCTAAGGGACCTCACATTATCTATCGCTCCTACGAGGCCATGGGAGTCCCTGGGTGGCACAAATGAGTAAGCCCTCAACAACTAACTGAAAGGTTGGTAGTTCAAACCCACACAGAGGTGGCTTGGAAAAATGTCCTGATGATCTACTTCCAAGAAATCAGACATTAAACACCCCATGCAGTGCAGTTCTACTTGACACCTCATTAGTTGGAGTAGACTACAAGGCAACTGGAATTGGAACTGGGTCCCCTTCCCAGTCTCACCTCACCTCACCTCCTGCCCCTCTTTGTCTGAATTTCATCCACCCTGGCCTCTTTGTGTCTCCATGAATTCACTGGGCATAGCCTTTACACTTATTCTTTTTGCCTGGAATGCTTTTCCCTAGGATATCCACATGGCTCCCTCCCACATTTTCTCCAGGTCTTCATTCAATTGTCACCTTATTAGTGAGGCCCTCCTTGTCCACTCTAAATGAAATACTCATAACTGCCCTCCCCAAACCCCCACCTCCAACCTCTGCCTTCCAATAGTTGGCCTAGTATCTTCTATCACCCTTATTTTGTGTTATTTTTCTCCATAACACTTTCACTGTTTAATGTGTTATCTATAGGAGCTCTGGTAGCATAGTGCCTAAGGCACTTGACTGCTAACCAGAAGGCTGGAAGTTCAAACCCACCAGCCACTCCTCAGAAGGAAGATGAGGCAATCTACCTCTGTAGTGATACTGCCTTGGAAACCCAAGGAGGGGTCGCTATGAGTCGGGTCCGACTCGACAGCACATAACAACAACAACAATGTTATTTATGCACTGTATTGTATTGTCTGGCTTTCCTTTCTGTAAGCTTCATGAGGTCAGGTATTTTATCTGCTATATCCTCAGCATGTAGTGTCTGGCACACCTCAGACACTAGGAAAATATTTGTTGAGTGAATTAATGAATGAGCTAATAAAAGAAATTTCAAAGTTTACATGTAGACATGAAAAAGAAATTGAAAAGTATTAGGAATGTTGTCTTAGTTATCTAGTGATGTTATAACAGATATACTACAGTGGATGGCTTTAATAAAGATAAATTTATTTTCTCACAGTTTAGGAGTTTAGTTCAGGGTGCTAGCTCCAGAAGAAGGTCTTTGTGTCTTTGAGTTTCTGCTCCTGCATAATCTTCATGTGGCTTGGCATCAATCTTACCCCATCTCTGATTGCTCTATTGCTTGTTTAATTTCTTTTATAGCTCAAAAAAGATTAACTTTTTTAACACATCCTACACTAATTCTTCCTTATTAACATAAGAAGGAAGAGGATACAGGGAATAGGTAACTATTGGGAGGAAGTGGGGGGGGGCTGTTGCATTGGGGTAAATTGTAGTCAATGTCATGAGACAAAGTGTACATGAACTGCTGTATGGAAAGTGAATCTCCTCTGTAAATTTTCACCCAAATCACAATTTAAAAAAAAGAAAAAAAGACAATTCAGTCCAAACTGGGCTTATAACCATAGTCATAGAGGTTAGGATATACAATACATACCTTTGGGACACCCAATTCAATCCATAACATTCTACCCTTTGGCCCCTCAAAATTCATGTCCTTGCCATAGACGAAATGCATTCACTCCATCACATCACGTGAAAAGTCTTAAATCAACTCCAAGTCCAAAATCTCATCTTCTGAATGATACAATTCAAGTATGAGTGAGACTTTAGGTGTGTTTCATCTTGGGACAAAATTCTTCATAATCTGTGAACCTATGAAATCTAGAACACAAATTATCTGCTTCCAAAGTACAATGATAGAAGAGGCACAAGGTAGACTTCCATTATGAATGGGAAAAACTGGAGAGAAGGGAGGATAACAGGTACCAAGCAAGTCTAAAACCCAGCGGAAAAAATTACATTAGCTCTCAAGTCTTGAGAACAATCTTCTTTTCTCCGATACCATCTGGGCAAGGGCCCGGCCTTCCAGATTCTGGATATTGCTCTGGATATGCTCTGGACTCTGAGTGGAGGCCCCTTGGCCCTAGGCTTCTGCTGTGCCTTCCAAATCCACTTGGGTGCCAACTCTGCTCCCTCAGCTTTGGGTGGTGCCATTTTTCTAGTCCATCTGAGTGGTGGCCCTACCCTCTCAGCCTCAGCAGGCCCTGTTCTTCTGCTCTGATTTGGATTGTGTTATGGATTGAATTTGTCCCTTAAAAATACATGTTAATTTGTCTCGGCCATGATTCTCAGTGGTTGGGGAGTTATGTAATGATGTAATTTGGCAGTTATGTAATGATCTCCCAAAGATGTGATAAGCCAATCAGTTGTAAGAGGATTAGGGTGGGATGCAACACCCTTAATCAGGTCACAACCCTGATACCACAAAAGAAGAGTTTCCATGGGGTATGGCCTGTATCACCTTTTATCTTACAAGAGATAAAAGGTAGAGAAGTGAGCAGAGAGAAAGGGACCTCAATACCACCGTGAAAGAAGAACCAAGAGTGGAACATGTCCTTTGGAACAAGGGTCTTGGCAATGGGAGCTTCCTAGACCCAGGGGAAGATTGATGCAAGACACATGGAGATCTCCAAGGAATGCCAGGCCCCCAGATGCTGAAAGGAGACAAGGACCTTCCTCCATGGCCAGCAGAAAAAGAAAGATTTCCCCTAGAGCCAGCACTCTAGCCTCCTAAACTTGGATTTCTATCTAGCCTTCTAAATTGTTTGAAAATAAATTCTTCTTTGCTAAAGCTATGCACTTGTGATATTTCTGTTATAGTAGCACCAAATAACTAAGACAGGTGGTAGCCCTATTCCTCTGGCACAGCTTAAAGGAAGTCCCACCCTCCTGAACTGAATTGAAACCTAAGAGATTATGGTCTCACCCTTTGAGATTCAGGATACTGTGGCTCCAAATAATCCTACCACTTTCTGAGCCGCTCCAGGGATGATCCTTTTCATTTCTGGGAGGACAACAGATGTAGCTCCTTTGTCCTGTTTCCTACCTGTAGAATTCCAAGAGGCAGACAGCATTCTCTCCTTTTGTTCTTTCCCTGTCCCTGCCAGTCTACGCTGATGGGTTTTATGCTGTGGTAGTTGGTTAGATCCATCAATCACAGGCTTAATATCTTTAGGCAAAGTTTGTGTAGCCACATTCTTGGTGAAAATTCTAGGTCACATGTCCTAAATTTGTACAACAGAATTTTCAAAATCTTTAAGTTTTGGTTTCATTTTACACCAAAGTACCATCATTCATTTTAAGTCCATTTCTTTCCTCTTGTATTTTACTATAAGTGGCAAGGAAAAACCACTTGGCCCTTTTGAGATCTTGCTTAGAAATCTTCTCAGTTAAGTATCCAAATTCATCACTTACAAGTTCTACCTTCCATCAACATTTGAATATAATCCAGAGAAGTTATTTGCCACTGAATAAAAAGCATTGCATTCTTCCATTGTCCAATCACGTGTTCATTGTTTTCTTTTGAAGCTTCACCAGAAATACAATTAATGTCCACATTTCTAGCAACAATCTGTTCCTGGCTGTGGTAGTTAAGGTTATGCATCAACTTTGCTGGGCCTGGTTTTGAGTGGTTGGGCCACTCATCATTATCTCATGATGAGACCGCTACTCAACTCCAAGGTGGAATCTACTGTGAGCAGCTGAGTAGCTGTCTTAGGGATGTGGTCTCCTTCCAGTATATAAGAAGAAGCTTTGAGAAAGGTCCCAGAGCTTTTTGGCACATATGGATCTTGCATTTGGCCAAGTCTTCATTTCAGTGGCCTGCCACATGTCTGCAAATATTGAGACTGTTTATGGACTTGAACAGGTGGCCTGCTGTGTTGCTTGATAATTTTGGCACTGTGCCATTTCACTTGTTTATCTTGGGCTTGTCAGCCTCAGCAGCCAGCAGCTGCCTGAGTGAAGAGAAGCCTCTAGCTTCAGTGGGCTGGGAGCAGGAGGCAGAGCTGAAGCCCAAAGTCGAAAGGCTTTTACTCAGCCCCTAGAGCTGGCACTTTGAACTCAGACTTCTAACTTCCTAAACGGTAAGTGAATAAAACCCTGTGGTAAAATACCTTGTGGTATTTCTGTTAGAGCGGCGCAAGAGAACTAAAACACTGGTATCATGTGGCACTTTTTTTATAACTCTCTTCACTTCCTACTGAGCCCTCACCAGAATTGCCTTTGATGTCCATAATTGTACCAACAATCTCTTCAAGGCAATCTAGGCTTTTACTATTGTTGTTGTTGTTATGTGCCATCAAGTTGGCCCCAACTCATAGAGACCCCTCCTTGGGTTGCTGAGGCAGTATCACTACAGAAGTAGATTGCCCAACCTTCTAGATTGCCCAACCTTCTAGATTGCCCAACCTTCCTTCCGAGGAGTGGATGGTGGGTTTGAATTGCCAGCCTTCTGGTTAGCAGTGAAGTGCCTTAGGCACTATGCTACCAGAGCTCCTGGCTTTTACTAATAGGCACCTTAAAACAGTTCTAGCCTCCACTCATTACCCAATTCTGAAACCACTTCCACATTTAAATATCTGGTAGAGCAGCATCCCACTCTTCTGGTACTAAATTATCTAGTGCTGCTGTAAGAGAAATACCACAAGTGGGTGCCTTTAATAAACAGAATTTTATTTCCTCATCGTTGAGGAGGCTAAGAAGTCCGAATTCAGGCTTCACGCTCTAGGAGAAGGCTTTCTCTCTCTGTTGGCTCTGGAAAGAAGGTCTTTGTTTCTTTGAGCTTCTGCTCCTGGCCGATCTTCATGTGGCTTTGCATCAGTCTTCCCCCATCTCTGCTTGGTCTCTTGCTTGTCTAATCTCTTTTATATCTCAAAAGAGATTGACTCAAGACACATCCTACACTAATCCTGCCTCACTGACATAACAGGCAACCCACTAACAAATGGGATTATAACCATAGGCATAGAGGTTATAATTACAACACACTGTAGAGGGACAAAATTCAATCCATAAGAAATGTCTCCCAGTATAGTTTTGCTATATTTTAGAATGAATGGCATATTCTCTGTTTTATTAAGGCAATTCCTGTTCTTTTGATTATTCTGCATTGACTGACCACCCCGATACATGTTTTGTGTCTATTACTTACATTTGACTTTTCAAGCTCGTTTGCTTAATGCAATCTTTATGAACTAAATTGAGTTGCTAGGGTGCATGGAGTTGATTATAAACTCCAACAAAGACTGAACTGTAGAAGATCTTTGTCTTTCTGTTAGCTATTTTTGGATACCTTTGCTTATACACTACAAGGCTGCATCTGAAAGGAAAAACAAAACGATACAAAAAACTCTACAAAACTCTCAAGGGCATAGCCCACAAAGCAATTGCTATGTTTCTCAAAAACTGATAAACTTTTCAAACTGCTTTTATCATTAGTTTATAGCCAAAGCAAATTGCAAACAGGCAAAGCATGTTTTCAGTGAGGCATCAACTTATCGGCACTGAGAAATTGTGGCAAAATGAGAAATTACTTGCTTTTTTTCTCAGTGCTTAAAAAAAAAAAAGGTGAAATCATTTAAATTATATTTATTGTGAAAATAAAGTGTAATAGCTTAAATTGTATGTATTGAGCAAACAGATAAAACCAGCCTAATTAAGGCTTTTAGCAGTACTACTAAACAACAAAAAACAATTACCACTGCAATTAAGCAGTGTCACGATATTTCCATTTTAGTTTTTATTTATTTTGAATATCATCATTTAGAATAAAAAGGAAAATTTGGAATACTCCATTGAGCCAATCTAGAATAGGACCATAATTCCAGATTTTGTAATACCTTTATAATTGCTGCTGTTTCTTCTCTGCAGCTGTGTTGTTGTTACCCCTACCACCTCTTTAAAAGTCTTTGGTTAGCCAGAACGTAAAAGAACCTAGAAAACAGAGTGAGGAGCTCAGTAGTCTCAATGTGAAAGAACACTAAAAGTTTAGACCCTGGGTTGTGTTGTATAGCAATAAAACAGACAAGAGGCCAAAAGTAGTCTGTTACTGCTATTAAGAACTACACAAGGTTAAACCTCACTGTTAAGTCTCCACAGTCTGTCTCTATGGGAACTGCAAAACTTCAACACATGACTTTGAAACAGAGTGTTCCCCCTGCAAATGGCATAAACCACTTATAGGGTGGCTGAGTTGGCAGAAATTTTTCATGACTGTATTGTTATCTACGTGTTCATCCTCACTTTCATACGTCCTAAACAAGAATTAGGATGAATTACCACTCCTTTTCCCTATGATGTTATTGTTATCCCCTACTATGTTACATGTTCCCGATTATGTTCTCATAACATTGTTGTTGTTCACTGCCCTGAGTTGGCTGCCAAAGTCATAGCTACTCCGTTCACAATGGGATAGGACCAATGTGATCCATAGGGTTTACAATGACAGATTTTCAGAAGTAGATGGTCAGGTCTTTCTTCCTAGTTTGTCTTAGTGTGAAAGCTCTACTGAAACCTGTTCAGCATCGTAGCTACACGTAAGCCTCCACCTATAGACCGAAAGACAGGTGGTGGCTATGCTTGAGGTGCATTGGCCTGGAATCAAACCCAAGTCTCTTGCGTGGAAGGTGAGAATTGTACCACTAACCACCACTGCTCCCAGGGCTCATAATTAACACAATGTGATATAGGCCCAGAAACAGATCCCATGGAGCAGAATAGAAGGTCTAGAAATGAGCCCATAGGAAAATATGAGTGTGTTTGTGTTTAATAAGCAGGATTTCAAATCAAAGAGGAAAGCATTGATTATTCAGTTGTCTATCAACCTGTAATCGTCTGAGAAAAAAAAAAAAATTAGTTAGATCAGTAACTCATGCCCTGCGCTACTGATATATAGTCCAAATGGAATTGATACCACAAGAGTACTAGTATAAGTTCCAAGAAACTATTTATATGTCTTTGGGATAGAAAAAGCCTTTCTAAACATTACATAGGAGGTCTGATGGCATAGTGCCTGAGGTATTTGGCTGCAACCAGAAGGTTGGCTGTTCAAACCCACCAGCCACTCCTCAGAAGGAAGGTTGGGCAATCTACTCCCATAGTGATATCGCCTCAGAAACCCATTACATAAAGGGAAAAATGATAGCACTGGCACATAAAAATTTTAAATTTCCATATATAGGAAACAAAAAGTAAAATTAAAATGGAAATGACAAGCTAAAAAAAATACATTATCTGTGCAGTAGGCAATGGTTAAGCACTGGGCTACTAACCAACAGGTTGGTGATTTGAATGCACTAAGACGGCACATAATAACAACAACAACAATGGTTCCACGATATGAAAGACCTGCTGATCTGCTCCCACAAAGATTACAACCTAGGAAACCCTATGGGGCAGTTCTAATCTGTCTCATGGGGTTGCTGTAAGTCAAAATCAACTCAATGGGTGACAGCATTTACCTCACCACTCTGCCCAATTAAAAAAAAAAATTGGACTGTAACAGGCCATTCAACAATGAATTCTAAAAACAACAACAACAGCAATGTGGTGGTTAAGTTTGTGTGTCAACTTGGCTAGGCCTTGTTGAGTGGCTGGGCAGCTGGATGTTGTATTCCCCATGATGAGACTGGTAATCGACTCCATGGTGGAATCTACTATGAACAGCTGAGTAGTTGACTTTGGATATGTGGTATGCTTCCTGTATATAAGAAACAGCTTTGGGAATGGTTTCCAGCTTAAGGCATGCTTGAACCCTGCATGTAGCCGTTCAGCAGCCTGCCATGCTCTGCCGACCTTGGGACTTTCAATGGACTTAAATTAATGGCCTGCTGTGTGGTTTGGTAACATCGGTACTGTGCCATTTTATTTGTTGACCTTAGGTTTGTCAGTCTCAGCAGCCAGCTGCTATCTGAGTGAAAAAAAGCCTCTAGCTCCAGTGGGCTGGGAGCAGGAGGCAGAGCTGAACCCCAAGTTTGAGGGGCTTTCACAC
>NW_006922242.1:87379-88803 GCF_000298275.1 Orycteropus afer afer
AAAAAAAAACCCAACACTTTTCTAGACCTTAGTTTTCCCTCTTGAAAAATGGCAGTTATGATAATGGATGTAAAAAGCTTAATATTGACCTTACACTTGCAATCCTAAATAAATGATTTCATTTATTACTGTGTGTGCATACATGTTCTGTGCATCTGCACAACCCATCTTTCTTAGGTTCTCTGGGAATATCCCAGTTTCAGCACTGAAAATCCCATGTTCCAGGAAATTGCTCAGACCAAGGCAAACTGTGAGGAGGGTCAGCCTATTATATATAAATGTAGACAAAGCCCTTAATGAATGCACAATCATGTTTTAATGATAATTCTAGGAAGAAAGAGTTATGGATTCCTTTTATTTTCTGTTTTGTGCTTACTTGTATATTCTCATGTTTTCTATAAATTGTGTTCATTTTATGATAATTATATATATATACCAATTTGATATTTTAGAATTGAATACTGTCCCCAAAACTATTACATTTCTTCAGAAATTCTCTACAATATAGATCAAGTAAAATATTAGAAGTTCTTATAATTTAAAACAATCTCCTGGTCCCCAAGACATGACATGCTGCAAGTTTGCCAGCACTTAGAAATGCTGTATGTATGTTTTTGGCACTTTACAGTCTCACCTACTAGCATGGGAAATAAAGTATAAGTGGTTGAATAAAAGGCAAGTTATGCAGTGTGCAATATTTTTGGCATTGCTAGTAAGAAGCCACTCCTGGGAAGGAAGATGGGATAATCTACTTCCGTAGTGATATTGCCTCAGAAACCCAAGGAGGGGTCGCTATGAGTCAGGTATGACTTGACGGCACATAACAAGAACAACAGTAAAAACTATAGCTTCTCTTTCTATCTGTCCCATTTCATAAGCTGACATGTGATTTCATCACTTAAAGACTGTAACTTAGACATTAAAAGTACATCCACTGGTTGCTAGGATTTTGTGATTATGTGATGATACTGGAAGCATAATTATAGATTCTGTGCTTTGTACTTAAGTGGAAGTACTTTGTATTTACTTACCTAATATCCTTCACATTTTGAGTGCTTCTAATTTAAATATATGCTGTTTTGAGTGGGAGGTGGGTGTGAGAATTCTTGTGAGAAAGAAAGATGATGTCATTATCTTTTTAGTACCCCAGGCTCTTAGGAGCTGCAGTTGAATAGTGGGCATAAAGCAAGTTTTTAAGGACGTTTTAAAAAATCTACATGACAGCATTCATTTTAATGTGTATAGGGGAAGCAGTATATTGACAGAGAACTTCCAGAGGTACAAGCTGGATTCAGAAGGAGACGTGGAACAAGGGATATCATAGCTTCTGTCAGATGGATCTTGGCTCCAGGCAAAGAATACCAGAAAGATGTTTACTTGTGTTTTGTTGACTATGCAAAAGCATTTGATTGTGTAGATCATGA
>NW_006922242.1:89753-92263 GCF_000298275.1 Orycteropus afer afer
TGGCTGCGATGATGGGCTCAAGTATAGCAGGGATCGTGGAGCTGGCGCGGGATCTGGCAGTGTTTTGTTCTGCTGTGCATGAGGTCGTTGTGAGTCAGAAACTACTTGACGGCAGCTAACAACAACAACAGGGGAAGGGTTGGAGGCTGGGTGAGGGAGTGAGAAAAGAGGAAAAAACTTGGAAGATGTACTTTTGGCAATACTGGAGGAGTATTTTCTGGTGTTTATCAGGGAAGGTAAACCATGGGGCAGCCTGTCCTGTGACTAGGGAGAGCTTTGCAGTCCACACAAAGACTCATCAGTACCAGTGGGATTGTCTGGCATTTTCCTATTTAGAGCCAGCAAGCTGTTAATGGCTTGACTAGTCTTTTTTGACACATACAGCAAACTGTCACTGTATTTTTTAATACTTCCACATGAAATTTAGGATGTTTGAGTTAAGAAAGAAAAAAAAAAAAACTTTGGAACACTGGAAGGACACAAGACAATCTCTGACTTCCTAACTCTGATCCTTAGTGCTAAACTTATAATACAGACGCACATAGACAGACAGACAGACACTGCTGCTGGCTCAGCCCTCAGGACCACCGGCTCTCTGACTTAAAACAGTTAGCCTACATTATTACAAGAGTCAATTTAGGCATAATTCCAGATGTGTTCAAAAACCCTTCTTTTGAATTTAGCAGTTTTCAACCTTTTATACCTGATTGTTTCAGTCCATTCTATAAGAAATTGTCCATGCTTATAATTTTTGGCTTTAATCATGGATCCCAAATAAAATATCTGGGATTATATTATTGCTATATAAACTCCTCTCTGGTTTTGCCCAAGACAAAGGGTCTCCCTTCTTAGCAATTTAGCTAATCAAAAACAAATTGAGCTTAGAGTTTTACTGGTTTCAAAAACAAAAAACAAAAACAAAAGTCAAGCAACACCAGAAAATATTCCAGTATTGATTGCCAAAAGTACATCTTCTAAGTTTTTCCTCCTTTTTCACTCCCTCACCCAGTCCCTAACCCTTCCCCTACATACATTAATATGAATGCTACCATGTAGATTATTTAAAACTTCCTTAAAAACTTGCTTTATGTCCACTATTGTAATTTTTATAGAAGCTATATTATTGTTGTTAACTGCCATCAAGTTGGCTCCTGACTCATGGTCACCCCATACACAATGAAATAAAATGTCCAATACGGGCCATCTCTGTGATCTCTTAGGGATCAGACAATTGTGATCCATAGGGTTTTCAATGGCTGTCTTTTGGATGTAGATTACCAGGCCCTTTGTTGCTAGTTGTCAGGATTTTTGTTTTCCTTATGTTGAGGTGGAATCCATACTGAAGACTGTAGTCTTTGATCTTTATCAGTAAGTCCTCTTTTAAGCAACCAAGCTTGTGTTATCTGCATATTGTAGGTTGTTAATGAGTCTTCCTCCATGTTCTTCTTCATATAGATCTGCTTCTCTGATCATTTGCTCAGCATACAGATTGAATAAGTATGGTGAAAGGATACAACCCTGATGCACACTGTTCCTGATTTTAAACTATGCAGTATCCCCCAGCTCTGTTCAAACAACAGCCTCTTTGTCTATGTACAGGATCCTTATGAACATAATTAAGTGTTCTAGAATTCCTATTTTTCTCAATGTTACTTATAATTTGTTATGCTCCACACAATTGAATGCCTTTGCATAGTCAATAAAACATGGGTAAACATCTTTCTGATATTCTTTGCTTTCAGCCAAGATCCATCTGACATCAGCAATGCTATCCCTCCTTCCATGCCCTCTTCTGAAACCAGCTTGAATGAATATCACCCTAGAAAAGACATACCATTATTTTAATAGCCCTGCAGCAGAAAGTCATACAAGTCCTTGGGGAATTACTCTTAGTCTGGTAGCAATCAGAGTTCTATAAACTAGTGATAAAAAGACTGGAGGGAAATAAGCAGGCACAGGGTAACAGTCAGCCTATAAAATCTGGGCCCAAAGTGCCAGGGCTCATGCCAAACTCAAGAACCCAATATTGAGTAACATATGGACACTGAGTGTGTGCAGTCAACTTCTTGTTAAAATGACTGTCATAAACACAGCTCAGTCACTCACATAGAGGCCACTTCCACATACTCAGATATCCCCAGTGTTGGCAGCAACGTCAGTATTCTTGTGGTTCTCAAGGCATATAATCTATTTTTTCTCATCCCTTCCATTCCATTACACAGTCCTAAGTATTTTCTTCTAAATTATTCAGCCATACATCCTAACTACCTCTTATAATGAAGTCTCTGGATGGTGATTGGTGAATGTTTTCAACTACTCATTGAAAGGTTGGAGGTTCAAGTCCACTCAGAGGCACCTTGGAAGAAAAGGTTGGTGATCTATTTCTGAAAAATCAGCCATTGAAAGCCACATGTGGTCCAATAGAGCCTGGTGTAACCACTGAGACTATGGCCCCTAGCTGCCCTTCAGGTCTGGAATTGAACCCACAACTGTGGTTTCCAGCCAAACAA
>NW_006922242.1:92563-113060 GCF_000298275.1 Orycteropus afer afer
AAAAAGAAAAAGAAAAAAGAAAGCCACATGTGGCACAGTTCTACTTGGACGTACATAGAGTATCTTTAAGTCAGTATCAACCTGACAGCAACTGGTTTTGTTTTTACCTCCTATGATGAGCTTCTTGCAAAACTTCCTGCCTCTGCTTCTTCCTATTTTATCTCACACCTAAAAAAATAAAAAATCATATCTCTTTAGTATATTTTTCTTATACTACTTCCAGTTTTAGACACTACCAGCCCAAATGTGTTGCCATCAAGTGTATTTCAACTAATAGTGACCCTATAGGACAGAGTAGAACTTCCCCATAGTGTTTCCAACACTGTAAATCTTTATGGAAGCAAACTACATCATTTTTCTCCTGTTGATTGACTGGGGGTTTGAAACACCTACTTTTCAGTTAGCAGTTGAGCACTTAACCACTGAACCATCTGGGCATCTCCAGAAGCTACAATTAAATCAATTATATTACATTTAATTTTTGATCAAGTAAAACTGATTATAGATAAGGATTTATGTACTCCCTTGCTCCAGCATAAAACATTTTTTATACCCAATTACACAGCAGCAACACTCTCCTTCTCATCCTCATATTTACCAGGTCTCCTGCAGGCCACTCCTTGGAAGGAAGGTTGGGCAATCTACTTCTCTTGTGATACTGCCTTGGAAACCCAAGGAAGGGTTGCTATGAGTCAGGTCCGACTCGATGGCACATAACAACAACAACCTGCAGGCCTTCCACTGAGCCTGAAGTGAGTGGATAGTAACAGACCTCTGAGCTGGTTAATTCTGAGCCACAGGAAGTATTGTGCAGGTTCAGAGGATAATCCCTTTTCTAGTCAGATACTATGAAGGAAGTGATTTTACCCACCAAACCTGTTTAAAACAATCACACATGGTAAGCTAATTGGACAAAGAGAGATCATTTTTGCCCAAGGAAAGTAACTCCTGCAAAGAGAACACAAACACAGTTTAATCTAAAACAAAACAAAAAAACTCACTGCCATTGAGTCAATTCCTACCACATCTGGCAAAACTGCACAGGTCACGAAATGAAGTGACACAAAAGGATTGATGGTTTTCTGTTTTATTTAAGGAACGGGGGCCAGCCGGACACCCTGCATGTTCTGCAAGAGCGACCCTGATGCCTTTGTTCTACTTTATTTATATGTTTATACATGATTACATTATCAGTTTTGGAATCCTTACAATCAGCTTATTCTCTACAGAGCTAGTTTTACTCCTCTACATGCTCAAGGACAACAGGTGGTCATTAAAACAATCACAGAAATCTCCTCAGGAATAAGGAGGTAAAATGATAAATGTTTACTAGGACACAGTGACCCAAAGTATGAAACATCGCAATAAGATAAAAACATGGAGTACTGGAATAACATCTAAGTTTAATACTTTGATGTTTTTCCAATTAAGCATTTAACAGTGAGAGAGACCTTGCCATCTCTTAAAGCAAACATTCAACCACAAGAGAGGCCTTACCATCTCTTCACTGTAATTAGAACATGTGCCTTGCAATCATGTTCTTTTGGGGTCTTTTTATTGGTCCCCCCAAAATTGCAACTTACAGCAATCCCCTTTGGGTTTCTGAGGCAGTAAATCTTTATGGAAGTAGATTGCTCAGTCTTCCTTCCATGGAGTGGCTGGTGGGTTTGAACCGCCAACCTTCTGGTTAGCAGTCGAATGCTTTAGGTACTATACTACTAAAGCTCCTTATAGTTTATTCTGTTGTTGTTGTTGTTGTTATGTGCCGTTGAGTCGGACCCGACTCATAGCGACCCCTCCTTGGGTTTCCGAGGCAGTATCACTACAGAAGTAGATTGCCCCATCTTCCTTCCGAGGAGTGACTGGTGGATTTGAACCGCCAGCCTTCTGGTTAGCAGTCAAGTGCCTTAGCCACTATGCTACCAGAGCTCCCATAGTTTAATCTAGGTAGAGACAAAAAGACAGATGCAAAATTAATTTGAAAAGAGTGTAGCTGGCATCTTGCAGAACACATTGGGAGAGGCAAAACCATCCCTAAAATTTATTGAAAAAGATTCACCACTTAAAAATTATGCTGGGAGCAATTACATAACCAAAAAATATTATTTTCTGTGCTTCGTTATGGACTCAGAAGGAGAAAAAAAAGACATCATGGAACAGCTGGTGTAGAACAAAAGCCATGTAAGTAACCTCAAGAGATTTCCAAGGCTTGGGAAAAGAAGATTCTAGACAGATCAGAGGCTCTATCCCATCCTGGTTAATACTATCACAGGTTCATGAATGAAGAAGAACTAAAAATTGTTTTCACAACCCACCACATGCCCCTTATAACATTGGGGGCTGGAAAACTAAATTGCATACAGCTCCCTGAAAGAGTGAGTTTACGCATTTTCAACCAATCCTTTTGTTGCCTGTGTAAGACCCCACTCCCATTCTGAGGAAGTCTGCGTTCACCCCTCCTGTCTTCCACCAAGTTATACTTCTACTCCTTCCAGAGACTTCTGATTACTCATCCCAATACATTTTATTTAAAATCCTTAAACTATTTATTTCTCTCTAGACATTTATTTCTATCTTTGTCTATAGAGAGAACACTTGTTGTTGTTGTTGTTGTGTGCCGTCAAGTCAGACCCAACTCATAGAGACCCCTCCTTGGGTTTCCGAGGCAGTATCACTATGAAAGTAGATTGCCCTATCTTCCTTCTGAGGAGTTGCTGGTGGGTTTGAACTGCCAGCCTTCTGGTTAGCAGTCAAGTGTCTTAGGCACTGTGCTACCAGAGCTCCCAGAGAGAACACTAGTCACATATATTTGCATAGTTATTTGCGTTTATATGTTTTGGTGTTTATTTAGCTCCTTATTCCAAGTAAAAAAGCTATGCAAGATCCTATGGGGATCCAAAGTATATATAGCACATTATTCTTGCCCTCAAAGAGTTATCAATCCAGTAAGATCAAAGAAGTAAGATACAAAATTGTGAATTAAGTAATGATGCAGTGTTGAAGAAATAGGTCAGTACAGGTGGTAACTGTTAGAGAATTCAGAGGGAGAGAAATTATTGGGACTAGTTATTTTCTCCTGTTTCTTCACTATGTGCATATCTTAGTTTTAAGGGCTAACATAAAAAATGTCATAAAGTGGAGGCATTCAAAGACAGAGATTTCTTTTCCCACAATTCTGGAGGGTAGACGTCCGTATCAGGGTATCAGCTGCATTGATTCCTCCTGAGGGCTTTGAGAGAGGAACTTCCATGACTCTCTCCTAGTTTCTGATGGCTACTGGCAATCCCTAGTGCTTTTTTTGTGACTTACAGATGCATCTGCTTCCATTGTCACATGGTGTCTGTCTTGCCCTGGGTGTGACTCTGTTTCCATGTTTGTTCTTCTCTTTTCTAAAACACCACTCAGAAAGGATTAGGATTAGGACCCACTCTATTGTCATATGACTTCCTTTAATTTAATTGTTAACAAAAGATAGATCCTATTTACAGACAAGTTCACACTCACAGGTACTGAGTTTAAGACTTCAATATATCTTTTTGAGGGGACAGATTTCAATCTATAACAATGTGGAAAGTGATAATAACTTTTCTTTTCTTACTGAGTCTTCCTGGGTGTCTTGGGTCTAACCTCTATACCTGTCACCTCTGCTGAAAAAAAGGGAAGTGTGGGGTTGTTGGGCCTAGGTTATGATGTTCTATCCCAGGAGAGTGGGAAGGGTGTTGGAGTAAAATATCACCTGATATCCAATAAGCAGCATCTTTGAGAAGAATTTAAATTAGAACTCCGAAGAGCATCTGATTATTAATTCAAACCAGAGGGACTAAGAAGAAATAAAGAGAGAACAGAGGTATGAGGGAGGCTTCTAGCTAGAAGTCAAGGCAATTAAGGAAGTGAAAAAGTTAGGGAGTGAAGGCAGAGTCCAGGTACATTTCCCAAGTCAAAGAAAATAGTTGCAACAGCTTTTATTACAGAGAATTTACACTTGAGTTTTAGTAGGGGTGAGTCATAGAAGGGGCTCACCAACCTACACACTACCATCAGACTCTTTCCAACTAGGAAGGGAGGGATAAAGTTCCCCCAGGTTTTTCCAGTGCAGGACCTAATGTTCCCTAGAATATTACTTACGTGGGAGAAGGATTCCTTCACCTATCTTTGAGCTACACACTTCCCTAAGGCTGAGTTTGATACCACTGGATGCTCAGAACCTCTTCCAACACACAGTCAGGGGTTCCAGGTGGCAAATGGAGTCTTGGTGATGTAGCCGAGCATTAATAGAATAGCATCTGTTGTTACCTTAGAAGAGTCAGAAGTTGTGGTCTTCCAGCTGTTGGTTTGGGCAGAATATGCATTGTATTTGGAGGAAAGCCCAGACTCACAAATCCTCCTCACAGGGCCCAGCATTGGTTATTTAATTCCTTATATGTATATAGTGACAACTTCCTTAATACTGACCAGCTGTTAGGGTAACAATGGTGCCAGGGATGGCAGGGGACCAGCAGGGGTGGAATAATGAGTGATATGAAAGGAAGTGTTCTGGCCAGTGAACTGTAGTGAGTCATTGCAGCTGAATTCTCTGAATACATAAAGCATTGGTCATTTTCATAAGAGGTCCTACTCTGGAGTTACTATCTGAGTATTAATTGATAAAATCCATATGGTTAATCATCTGCATTCACTGGGTAGTGAACAGATGAAACCAGACCTGGAAGGTCTAGAAGTCTGTTCTTTGGTCCAAAAACAGAATCATCTGTGGAATTAAGACTACAGATCACTAGGCCACATCCTAGATCTACTGAATCAGAAATTCAGGGGCAGAGTTTTGGCCCATGCATATTTTTACAACTCCATAAGTGACTGAGGCACAGCCAAGGTTAAAGCACCTGTCGAGAGCAAAACTCTCTAGTACTGGGATACAAAATAAGGACTAAATCCCAATATTGTGTAGATAAGTGATCTGTGCAGATGTTATAGGGCCAGGTAATCTGTGGAGATCAGTGGTTGACCAGGGTTCAGGTTTGGGGGAGGAATAAATAAGTGGAACACGGGCATTTTTAGAAGAGTGAATCTATTCTACATGATACTGTAATGGTCTATACATGATTTTATGCATTTGTCAAAACCCTTAGACATTAACTAAGAGCAAACACTAACTACAAGAGCAGACACTAATGTAAACTATGGACATTAGTTAGTCGTTGTTGTTGTTAGTTGCCATCAAGTCAATTCCAACTCATGATGATTCCATGTGTGCTGTGTAGAGCTCCTCCACAGGGTTTTCAAGTCTGTGACCTTTTGGAAGCCAGGTCTGTCTTTCAAGGTGCCTCTGAGTGTGTTCATACTGCCAACCCTTCAGCTAGTGTTGTTGTTGTTGTTATGTGCTGTCAAGTCAGACCCAACTCATAGCGACACCTCCTTGGGTTTCTGAGGCAGTATCACTACGGAAGTAGATTACCCCATCTTCCTTCCAAGAAGTGGCTGGTGGGTTTGAACTGCCAGCCTTTTGGTTAGCAGTTGAGCACTTAAACATTTGTGCCACCCAGAGACAATGTATAAATAATAGTTAATCAAGTCCAACAAATTTATCACACTAACTCACTATAATAATATAAAGAAAGTGTGTGCTGCTGGAGAAGTGGCATGTTGAGAACTTTCCACATTTTCTGCACTATTTTTTTTTTTTTAATCTACTAAAAAAAAAAAAAAAAGGACAATGAGTCAGAAACAACCTTATTCTGGTCAGCATGACCTAACCAGATATATCTCATAAATCCTAAATATTTAATATGCTAAGTTACAGGAAAGAGTTGGATGAATAGGAATTAAGCCACTACCCTTCTGACAGGATTTGAGAAAATAAACCTATGGCTTGTAAACTCTCACTACCAGAGTCAGAAGAAGGACCAGTGGAAACAAAGTCTTAACTCTGATAGAAATGGGAAAGAATAGAGAAGAGGGTATAATGGAGGGCACTATGAAAAAAGAGCCTTTTTTTTTTTTTTTTTTTTGAATTGTGATTTGGGTGAAAGTTTACAGAGCAAATTCACTTTCCATACAGCAATTCACATACACTTTGTCTCATGACATTGACTATAATTTACCCCAATGCAACAGCTCCCCTCCCACTTCCTGCCCATAGTTACCTCTTCCCTGTGTCCACCCCTCCATGCACTCCTGCCCCCTGAGCTGTCTCCCTGTGCATACACAGCCCTTCTTTCTCCCATGATTGTTCTCTCCAAGCAGTGTATCTACCTCAAATAAATATTCAACTCATATGCCTGTCTTTTGTTTGGCTGAAAGCCACAGGTGTGGGTTCAATTCCAGACCTGAAGGGCAGCTAGGGACCATAGTCTCAGTGGTTCCACCAGGCTCTATCAGCCCACCAAATCTGGTCCCCCCCCTTTTTTTCCAAGTGATTTTGAGTTTTGTTCCACATTGTTCTCCCTTTCTATCCAGGATCTCCTACATAGATCTCCCTCCAAGTGGTTGACAGTGGTAGCCAGGCACCATCTATTTCTTCTGGTCTCATAGTCTTATAGGCTGCAGATTGCATGGTGTACCAATTACTAGGACTAATTGTTTCCATGAATCTTTGGTTTGAAAAGAGAGCCCTTTGAGAGGTGGGTCCATTGTAGGATACCTGTCACTTATGAGATAACATTCTCTGCATTACTCTCTCAGAGAGAAAGCAACAACAAAAATAATGATAGGCCAACAGCAATCAAGCTGGGTTACAAAAGAATTATTAACCTCATATCCTTTGCCAGTCACATACATCCTCACTCATAAAAACATCCTCCTTAGTAGCTCAGATGAAGAAGAGATGATGGATAATCAATCATTACCAGCGCTTTCTTCTTGGTTGATAATTTCCAAGACATAGGTTACATTTTATTATTTTTTAAAATGTTTTATTGTGTTTTTTGGTGAAGGTTTACACAGCAATTTAGTTTCCTATTGAACAATTTCTGCACAAATTATTTAGTGACATTGGTTACATTCATCATAGTCCATGAACATTGTCATTATTTCTTTTCTGGTTCCATTTCCGTTAATGTAGTTTCCCTCTCCCCTTACCTTCTCATTTTTGTTTTAATCTTACTGTTGACAATTTGTTCTCATAAAGATAGTTTTTTAAAGGAGCACAGCACTCACAGGTAATATTCTTTATTTTGTGAGGAAATCTATTTTTTAGTTTAAAGGGGCTTGTTTTGATTCAAGGTTTAAAGAATATCTCAGGACAATAATCTCAGGGAGTCCTCCAGTCTCAACTGGCCCGGTAAGTCTGGATTTTTTAAGAATTTGAGGTACTTTTACACATGTTTCTCCTATTCTATCAGGTTCTGTCTGCAGTGGCCCTGGTCAGAGTGGCAGGTTATTTTTAATTTTAAAATTCCTGGCTTTGAGTGTTCAGTTTGATCAAGAAGAGAATACATGAATATGTTCCAGTGCTTCAAATTCTTCTAACTAAATCAAGCCACTGACATGTTCGCTACTTGGCAGCATAGTGAAAGGTGCCCTGTCATATGTTGTTGTTGTTGTTATGTGCTGTCAAGTCAAACCCGACTCATAGCTACCCCTCCTTGGGTTTCCAAGGCGGTATCACTACAGAAGTAGATTGTCCGACCTTCCTTCCGAGGAGTGGCTAGTGGGTTTGAACCACCAACCTTCTGGTTAGCAGTCAAGTGCCTTAGGCACTACACTACTAGAGCTCTTTCATGGCATATACAAGGCCACAAAAAACTTTTTTTTTTTAACCTTTGAACATTTTATTGTGTTTTAGGTAAGTATTTACACAATAAATTAGTTTCTCATTCAACAATTCATAAAAATAATTGTTCCATGACATTGGTTGCTATCCCTACAATATTTATCAGCACTCTTCCCATTTCTACCAAAACTTCCTCACTTCTATCACTGCAGTTTCCCTTCCTCCTCTTGCCTTCTCATCTTTGCTTTTGGGCAAATGTTGCCCTTTTGGTCTCCTAGAAGCACATTCTTCATTGGTGGTGTTGTTTATTTTATAGGCCAAACGACGTGTAGCACTGGGCAGGTCAACTGCAAAAGAACTGTCTCAAGTCCTGAGTAGCAAGGATGTCTCCTTGAGGACTAAGGTGCACCTGACACAAGCCATGATGTTTCCAATTGCCTCCTATGCATGTGAGATCTGGACAATGAATAAGGAAGACTGAAGAAGAGTTGATGCTTTTGAGTTGTGGTGCTGGCGAAGAATGCTGAAAGTACATGGACTTGCTAAAAGAACAGATCTGTCCTGGAGGAAGTGCACCCGAAATGCTCCTTGGAAGCGAGAATGGCCAGACTTCGTCTCACCTACTTTGGTCATGTTGTCAGAAGGGACCATTCCCTGGAGAAGGATGTCATGCTTGGTAAGGTGGAGGGTCAACGAAAGAGGGGAAGGCCTTCAAAGAGATGGATTAACATGGTGACTGTGATGATGAGCTCAAGTATAGCAGGGATCATGGAGCTGGTGCGGGATTGGGCAGTGTTTCGTTCTGCTGTGCATGGGTCGCTATGAGTCGGAAATGACTCCACGGCACCTAACAACAACAACAACATTATTTGGCTGAAAGATGACCTCCAGGGGAGCTTCAGTTCCAGATTAAAAGGGTGGTTTAGGACAATATTCATGGCGTTTCCTCTTGTCTCTATCAGTCCAATGAATCTGGTCTTTTTTTTTTTAATGAATTTGAGTTTTGTTTTATATCTTTATCCCATTCTAAGTGGGGCCTTCTATTGTGTCCTTGGTCAGAGCAGCTGGTTGTGATAGCCAGGTATTATTCTGGTTTTAGGCTAAAGAAAGCTGTGGTTGATGTGGCCCATTAGTCCTGTGTACTAATTGTTCCTGTGAGTCTTTGGTTTCCTTCACTCTCCTTTGCTCCAGAAGGGCAAAAAGTCTCTTTGGATCACATTTGATGTTTTGAATAGACCCAATAGCCAGCTGGAATGATGCAGTGGCACAAAGTACATGGACTCAGGCCCCATTGTTGGTATATATGGCCACCATTCCCCCAGCCTTCCTCCTCTCCTCTGCACCCTCCAGCTTCTTTGTTTCTGAGGTATCATCACACATAAACACATCACTCTGTTAGCTAGATTCATAATGACACAAACTTTTGGGACCATTTCACTCACTCCTCAAGCTTCAGAAGGTAACAGGTATAGAAGGTACAGATAATCAGTAACAGAGGCATTCTCCTTCACCCAGGTTGTAGAAGGATGACTAATAGAATTAGGTATCAAGGAATCTAAAACCAATAAGAGCACCAGTCTGGCTAGAATGGTATTCATTCCTTCTGGTAATCTCAGTGCTGGAAAAAATTAGAAAAACTATTAGTACCATTTGGAGAAAGTCCTTGCTTCCTGGACTTTCCAGTCCTCATTACCATAGGATCTTGAATGAAGATAGTGACAATGGATTATGTTCTTCATGCCTCAAGCAATGTGTAGGCTTTAGTCAGACGAGGAAAGGAGAGCAATCTTACACTGTTAAACCCCACTCTGATGGAATATTCACTTTTATATGTTTTGAAGACTACAACCTACAAGCTTACCCCAGGCTTTTGAAGAGTAAAGTTTACCATTTGTTTTCCCAGAAATCAAATAAAAATATCTCTGGAAAAAATCTTAGTAATATTATGGATCTAGTCCACGTTTATGAGTTTCACAGGAGTACACACAAAACAGAGACAGTCTATCTTGTAGAAAAATTTGGCAAAACAATATTATTGTGACTCAGTTCAGTGTAGTTAAGGTTACAGCTTTGTTGAAAAGTGATCCCCACACAGCCAGTAAAATCAGCTGCACTAGCAAACAGGTAATTGTTCCTGCTACTTAGTGAGCCACTGTAAGGGGACTTTGCTGCACCCTGGAGACTGTGAACTTGGGAGTTCCAAGACTGGTTATATTGTACAAATGAAACCATTTATTTATAAGATTTATATATATCAAAGGAGCTCTAGTGGTATAGCAGATAAGGCATTTGGCTGCTAACCAAAAGGTCAGTGGTTCAAACCCACAAGCAGCTTCATGGAAGAGATATGAGGCAGTCTGCTTCCATAAAGATTTACAGCCTTGGAAACTCAAGGAGGCATCACTATGAGTTGGAATTGACTCAGTGGCAGTGAGTTTGGTTTTCATTTTTAGTTCTATACATCAAAAGGAGCCATGGTGGCACAGTTGTTAAGTGGTCAGCTGCTAAATAAAAGGCCAGTGGTTCAAGTGCGCCACTCTGCAGGAGAAAGATGTGGCAGTCTTCTTCCATAAAGATTATAGCCTTGAAAACCCTATGGCACAGTTCTACTCTGTGCTATAGGTTCGATATAAGCCAGAATCAACTTAACAACAATTGGTATATGACATCAAAGAAACTGGACCAGAGAGAAATGAGGCAAGTAACAGTGTAATAAATCCTCTATCTGTCCTCTCTCTACTAGATTGTTAACTCCTGAGGTCAGAGCTTTGTCTTGTTCTCTGCTATATCCCCAGGGTTTGGAACAATACCTGATATATAACAACCTGCACTCAATAAAAATTTGTTAACTATTTGAGTGACTGATTAATTAAATCCAAAGTAATATTCCTCAAAGAATTGACCCATTATCATAGTGATCAAAAAAGAATGAGACTGAAACTTTTATTTTTCGTGGTAGAATAATTGGAATGTTTTCAGAGTGATTCGTTTTTTAAATGAATTTATTTATAAAATGAGGTCCCTGGGTGGCCCAAACAGTTTGCACTTGTCTACTAACCAAAGTTTGGTAGTTCAAACCCATCTAGTGGCACCAAGCATGAAATGACTAGTGATCTGCTTCCTTTAAGGTTACAGCCAAGAAAACCGTATGAAGTAGTTCTGCTCTGTAATCCTGGTGTTGCCATGAGCTGGAATTGACTCAATGGTAATGAGTTTTGTTGTTGTTGTTGTTATTTATGAAATGATCACCATCTATGCATCTCTCTTTGACCCTCTGTAAAATGAGACTGAGGAATGGTATGTTTACTTAACATCCCTACAAAGCTCAGGGATATATTGACAGGTAAACATGGTAGGCTGGGTAGCACCCAAACTATTCATTCACAAAGGTCTTTCCCTTCCTAGCTGAGTTGCAAGAGGTCCTGGAAGACCTTAGCAGGCTGCTTAATTTACCTCTATTTTAACTCCTTGAGGGCAGAGACTGTGTTTTTTATCCCCAGCATCTACTACAGTGACTAGCATCAAAGGCTCTGCTCAGGGGATGCTTATTGAATACTTATGCTCTTTGTTCTTTCTTGCCAACCAATGTGATGGACAATAACACCTGAAGAGAATAACTAGAAAATTGAGTAGGTGGAGGTAGTATGAAGGTAAAAAGAAATAAATATAACTAGTCAAACTGTGAGGAGCTCTGGTGGTGTAGTGCCTAAGGCATTTGACTGCTAACCAGAAGGCTGGCGATTCAAACCCACCAGCCACTCCTTGGAAGGAAGATTGAACAATCTACTTCTGTAGTGATAACACCTCAGAAACCCAAGTAGGGGTCACTATGAGTCGGATCCAACTTGACAGCAGTGAGAGTTTTAAATCAAACTGTGAATACACATCTTACCAGGATGTGGAATCAATTATGATATATATAAAAAGATGGAGAGCAAGACATTGGGTTTTTAGGGCACCTCAGAGAAAATGGAAGGTAGTGCTCCTAGTAAAAGAACATGGACATTGATGCTTGGAATCATAAAGAGCTAATATTATAAACAGTTTTATAACAATAAACTAGACCAAGTATCATAGGAAGAAATAACAACTTCATAATCAAGGATCATTATCCATTCTGATAATTTATATAAAATATCCTCTTTTACCTTTAATAAACTGCTAAGTCATGGAGTTAAAACCCCATGAGTATGTTTAAATTTTGCATTTGTCATCTAAAAACAGGAATTGAGGCATTTAGCACTTTCAAACGAATGAGCCCTAATGTCACCATTGTGGATGCTGCTGGAAAATCTCCAGCTCTTCTAAAAAATAATCCATCACACTAGAACAATAAATGAGCCCATAATCAGTGAATGTACTCCCTTCTCCATAGAGCTGTGACTCTTGACCTTCTTGGGGGACATGAATGCTTTCAGGGGCTGATGAAAGCTGTGGACCTACTCCCCAAAATAACATTTACATAATTTGTTTTATTTCATTGCAGACTGTTTTTAGATAAAAGGGCTTGGAGGTAGCATCGTCTAACTTCCTCTAACTTCACAAAGTGGGAGAAAGATCAAGATCCAAGGCTGATTCCTATCAGATGGAGGTCATACATGATGCCAGATTCTAACCTTTTTACCAACTCTGACACCCTGTCCCTCCCATGGCACTCTATATCTCTGCTTGGTGTGATAATTCATTGCAATGGCCACACCAAAATCACAGACAATAATCATGGTTTGGGGTTGATTAGGGAAATTACAGGTAACAATTCAGGTTCAGGAACAGTCAGGATAAAATTCAGGACAGCCTTCCCTCAGCCATGCTGCAGGCATGCTTCTCTCTGGCCTTGGCCAGTACCCTGCTCAAGCCAATGTTATAAAGCTCTTTAGCTTTGCAAGTAGGTGCCCAAAGAGGCACTCATCTCCACCAGCAAGACTCCTCCCCAAAGGCACTCAGATTTTTCATCCTTTGGGATAGGAAGCCCATCACTCTGTCTCATCCTGCTCTCTTGGTTCTGCTACCTTGGCTACTGCCATGTCTCTGCCATCTCAGCTCAAGGATCTCAGATTCAAGGATGTGTTCCACTCCTGGTGCTTCTTTCTTGATGGGAGTGAGAGCCCCACTTTCTGCTTCTGGGAGGGCTCATTTTAAGCCTAGTGGAATGGCAAAACTGTCCAATCCTCACATTAGTGTTCCATACACCTTATTTCCATGGTCTCACCCCCACAAGGGAGCCATGTACTTTAATTTACAACCTATTAACAAGCTATTCAATTCCCCTGGTGGGCCATAAGTACTTCATATTTACACAGCTCTATCTAGTCATTTGGTGGGAGTTACAAAGAGCCAAACCAAGTAATTCCCTACACTACAGATATGTACTTACACTTTTCATAGAAAAATTAGTGAGTACTTCCTGAAATGAAAATTGACTAAATTAAAATTTACATATTAAAAAAGAAAAATACATTTTTAATGTTGCTCACATTCCAATGAGAAGCTTAATGTTGTTTGCCTTAAATAAGGAGATGAAACTGTAGTGAGGCCTTTGTTACAGTGATGTTTATATCAAAGTAATGTACATGTCATTTTTTGCATGTATTCAAATATGACTTTTCTTTTTGATGACCACAAGTGATTAAAATTCCAACACTCAAAAACCTGTAGTATAAATAAAACCAGAGTTCTAAAACTCAGAAGAGCCCAGTTTTGTGTCAAGGCTGTTTGCACACCACACACCAGTTGCCATCAAGTCAATTCCAACTACATGTGTGTCAGAGTAGAACTGTACTTCATAGGCTTTTCAATAGCTAATTTCTCAGAAGTACATCACCGGGGCTTTCTTTTGAGGCACCTCTAGGTGGACTTGAACCTCCAACTTTTTACTTAACAGCTAAGCATGTTAAGTGTTTGCACCACTCAGGGATTCCAATGGTTCATTAGAATCCCCCAATTATTTGGATTGAATCCATGCCCCATCAGTTCTTCTATATGGATGTCAATGAAGTCATCCAAGGCAAAGTCTATATCCTTGATTCTGTTCTTGAAAATGACAGTTCTGTTTGTTTGTTTTTTAAAGTAGACACATTATAAATCCTGCTGTATGGCCAAGGTTTGGAACAATGCTTGACATATTATAACCTGAATTCAATAAACATTTGTTGACTGATTGAGTGACTGACAGACATGGTAGAGAGGTGGTGACCATTTTATAAATAACAACAACTAATTACTAGTTTCTGTCCAATCAATTCTGACTCATGGTAAATTGCTGATAGGACCTTATGCTGATAGGAGCCATTGGCTTTCTCATCCTGACTCACTAATGCTTTCTTCTTTATCTCTCATAACTCCTTCAGTCGCTACTGCTTTACTTACCTGAGTCCTTGCCTATTCCTCTTCCCCAACAACAAACTTCTCCATACTGTTCTGCTTAAGTCTCTATGGAACTACCAAGGAAGGATTCAATCCCACTGCAGCCAGAGAGAAGGATGGCAATCCGAGTGATGTCTGAACTACCTTGCCAATCACCACCCAGAAGCTCCATTAAACATTGGGGTTGGGTTTTGTGTTATATTTTTCCATAACTCAGGCCATTATGAGCAAACCAGGTGGGCTGGCTTTTCAATGTTGTTGTTATTGTTGTTATGTGCCGTCGAGTCAGCCCTGACTCATAGCGACCCCTCCTTGGGTTTCCGAGGCAGTATCACTATGGAAGTAGGATTGCCCAACCTTCCTTCCGAGGAGTGGCTGGTGGGTTTGAACCGCCAGCCTTCAGGTTAGCAGTCAAGTGCCTTAGCCACTATGCTACCAGAGCACCCAATAGTCACATTTATTCCTATCAGAAAATGTATTCCAAGTTACACACAACCCATAAGTATGGACTTTTGGAGCACAGTCTGTTCAGAGCCCAGGCACTGCTTGCATATGATGTTATTCTTCCACTAGACACAAATTTTACCCTCATTGGTTTTAATAGGATAGAAAAGAAATACAGATGTGTTTTATTCCTAAGGGAATAAATATGACTTATGCCTACCCTTGTCCCAGCTGTCAGTTGCAGTATTTAATGTTAAAAAAAACCATAAAAATGGAAGACAAAATCTTCTAACCACTTCTTCTTCTTCTTCTTCTTCTTTTTTTTTTTTTACCACTTCCAAGAAGACCTTTATTTTCTTAATATTTTGTTGGAAGAACAGGGTAGAAAGCTGTCATTTTTATCATGGCATTCTACAGAGCCATCTTGGGCCAACAAACCTAATAAACCAAACCAAACCCATTACTGACAAGTCCACTCACTGACAAGTTAAACAGTCAGCTGCTAACCAAAAGGTTGGTGGACTGAACCCACCCTGTGCTACAGGAGAAAGATGTGGCAGTCTGCTACCTTAAAGATTATGGCCTTGGAAACCTTGTGGGGTAGTTCTGCTCTGTCCTATAGGGTTGCTATGAGATGAGAACAAACCTAACAGAGAAGTTTAAAACATAATGGGAATATCTCAGATTAGAGAGTTATCTCCTCTCCCCAATTTGTAAAATATTAAGCCTCAACTGATTCTTGATTAGATTTGCCCTTCTGTCCCGCCTAGATGAAGATCTCCATGGAACATTTAATTGGACATGGAAGGACAATTCTTGGGTGTGTCCACACTCTCAGACAGAATGCAACTCCCATTCTTTTAAAAGTCCCAATCATATCACTGTTATCTTACTCTTAGTTACTAGTTATTGACATTGACACTGTGTTTTTAAATGTAGACTGCAACATATGATAAATTGCACACATGTGGGCTGATGCCTTTCCTCTCACATTATTATAATCTAGTGACATTCTATGGTCCCACTAAAAGCACAATATTCATCATAGCAAACATTCTATGTTTGTGATGGCAAATCTCCAAAACAGTGTTGTTTGGCAAAAACATGAGTGTTTTAGCAACAAAATCCAGGGTGATTGTATGTTACAATTTGAAACCAGCATATCATGGACCAATTAAGGGAGCATCTGTTACATCTGGCCCCAAATTATTAACTCACATCTTGATCATCTTTGTATGTGAAACAAAGGAATCATCCAGGCTATGTGTATTTTATTTTATTTTATTTTTTCACATAATCATAGACCCAAGTTCCTTTACAAATATTCTCTGGATGCTTGAGGCCCTCTGGAAATTTGGTGTTTTTTTTGTTTATTTGTTTTTTGTTTTAGTTTAGTTTTTTGTGAAAGTTGTTTTAAAAAGGTACTTAAATTACTATATTTTACTATTTGTTATACTAAACTGTAACAAATTATTTGAATCAGATAGCATAGTTATGGGCATAAGTTAAAGAAATTGCAACTTAAAGTGTCTTAAACAATGAAGGATATTTACCACTCATATAACCAAAAAGTCCAAAAGTCAGGCAGACATTAGGTGGGGTACAGTCAGAGCGGTGGCTCCATGTATCTGCATGTCTCTTGATTCTGAGGGCTGCTAGCAGCAATTAGCTTGTACACTTCCTCTTTCCGAACCACAAAAAAAGAGATCCTCACCTTCCACCATCTCTAAAAGTATTGGTCTAAACCATTATTATGGTCACTGGGATGCCAGGCACTGATTTGTTTATTCCTGGAGCACTAACTTTATCCTTACAAATCACTGTGGTCAAAAGAACTGGTGCATGCTGTTTAGCTCATGCCAGTCATAGCTTACCCATAGAATTAGTGGAAAGTCCATTCCACTGGCACAAACCTGGATACATGCAATTGGGGTAGGAAGAAGAGGGAAAGGCGAAGGAGAAGAGGAGATTACTTTAGAAATAAGTAAGAGAGGTTATGGATGCTACATAAACAACTATTGAACATCAAATGCACCCTTTTCCTGGAACTTTAATAAGCAAATCAAACCAAACTCACTGCCGTTGAGTTGATTTGACTCATAGCGGCACTTCCTTGGGTTGATGAGGTGGTATTTCTATGGAAGTAGATTGCCCAATCTTCCTTCTGAGGAGTGGCTGCTGGGTTTGAACCACCAGCCTTCTGGTTAGCAGTCAAATGCCTTAGGCATTACTCCACCAGAGTTTCCCATCAGCCATTAGAGAGATGCAGATCAAAACAACAATGAGATATCATCTTATCCCAGCAATAATAGTAAAGTTCAACAAAACAGAAAATAACATATGCAGGTGAGGTTGCAGAGAGATTGGAACTCTCATACACTGCTCGTGGGACTGCAAAAAGGTACAACCATTATGGAAAATGGTATGGCATTTCCTTAAAAATATGAAATTAGAAATACCATTTGATCCAGCAATTCCATTACTAGGACTATATCCTAAAGAGGTGAGAGACAGGGAGCAAAGAGACATATGCACACCCTTGTTCATCACAGCACAATTCAATGTGGCAAAGAGATGGAAACAACCTAAAAGCCCATCAATAGATGAATTGATAACCAAACTATGGTACATTCACGCAATGGAATACTATGCTACATTAAAGTAAAATGAAGATTATGTGAATCATCTCACAAAGTGGATGAATTTGTAGGACATTATGCTGAGTGAAATACATTAATCACAGGACAAATATCGTGTGAGCCCATTATTGTAAAAAGTCAAGGGAAGATTTACTTAGGGAAGGAAACACTTTGTAGGTTACTGGGGATGGAAGGGAAGGGGAGGGACAATTTCAGATTACTTGGGGGCCACATGTTGATTTGGGTAAGGGGAGGGAGGGATGGTATGGAAAGAGTCTGTGACCAGCATGATGACATTGGGGAAAGGAAGGACACTGAAACGTGCACATAAGATATAGACAACAGAGGCAAATAATAGTATATGCACAAAACTGCATTACCCCTAACACCAAACACCAAACCAAAATCAAATTCACTGCCATCAAGTCGATTGGACTCATAGCAACCCCTCCTTGGGTTTCTGAGGCAGTATCTCTATGGAAATAGATGCCCAGTCTTCCTTCTAAGGAGTGGCTGATGAGTTTGAACCACTACCCTTCTGGTTAGCCGTCAAATACCTTTGGCACTATGCCACCAGAGCTCCCGCACCAGGCTACAGATCAATGCACAGACAAGTGAGAAGATCAGGTGGGGGTCAGCAAACAGGAATATACCCTAGACCAAGGATAGATTTAGCTGAAGATAATCTTCCAGATGCACTTGTAGTACAAAATTAGCCACACACATTACAGAAGCAACAGAAGACAGAGTTGGAGTAACCTCTCAGAGACAATCAAACATCTAGAGAGAGAGAATCACAGGGCCTGCTGACTTGGGACCATAGTCTCGGGGGACATCATGCTCAATGGTCACAATACAAAAATCTTGTTCCACAACTTACTTTGTTGAGTAGCAACTGGGCTCTTAAAAGTTTTGGGTGACCTTCTAGGATGCAACTATTGGTCTCTCATCTGTATCAAAAAAGAGTGAAGAAAATCAAAGGCATTTGGAAACAATTAGTCCAAGGATAAGATGGACCATGAGGACCTCAGCCTTCATGTCCTCAAGACCTGAATAACTAGATGGTGTCCGACTACCAATGCCAACCACTCAGAACGGAATCAAAATTTGAGATCCTGGATAGAGTGGGAGGAAAAATGTGGAACAAAATTAAAAAAAACACAAAAATGACCAGAATTACTGGTCGGATAGAATCTGGTGGAACCCCCAAGACTATGACCCTGGATTATCCTTTGGGCCTAGAATTGGATTTTCTCCTATGGATTGGCTCTCAGCCCAACAGTAGAAAGACCTACGTGTAGAACACCTACTCCAGGATGAAGCACTCACCTTACTCTAGGAAGATGCACCCCTTAGAGCAATCAGCCATGAGACACCAGAGGGGCAGCATTCACATAGAGGGAAACCTGCACAAACAGGAGTGCATAGTTAAGAAGGGCACAGGGAGAGGGTAGTCACAGGGATGGGAGAGGAAGAGAGTTTTTTATGGTCAGGGATGGTAATCGGGGTGTGAAATCAAAAGTACATGAACTGTTGAATGTAAAACAAATTTGCTCTGTAAATTTGCACCCAAAGCACAATTTAAAAAAAGAAGAAGAAGAAAAGGAAAGAGTTAAGGAAATAAGGCCAGTACAGCTGGAGCCAGTTCTTGGTTGAAGGCCAGCAGTGAAATCCAGGAGGAATGGAGTTTGAAGTTGTAGGTCTACTTTGAGTGCTATTGGAACAGTGCAGCTGACAGGGTCTGGAAGAGAAGAGGTAGAAGTGTTTGTTAAATCCCACAGCAGGGGCAGCTTTTATTTTGAGCCTGAGAAGCAAAGGATCAAGATGGATCATCTGGTTCAGTAACAAAATCTTAAAATAAAATGAAAAATCTGGGAGTTGCTCTGTGGGAAAAGAAAGAAGGAGGGGATTCAAAGGAAAAAGACAATAGAAGACTTAATCCAAAACATCTAAAAGCAAATGTTGTTTTCAGGGATTTTCAGAGATTCTCTACAAAAGGGAGAAAGGAACAGTCTACCAAAGGACAAAGGGACCAAACTGTGGAGATGTTTTCAATATGGGGATTGTACAGGCATCTTTAAAGAACACCTAGAGGAACTCCTCATTATAGATAAGCATGCTCAGTCTTCAAGCTGCCCTCCCCACCCTCAAGTCTTCCATATCTCCTGAGTTTCTGTTAAGATGAGACAGAGTACTGACTACACAAATGGGACATGCTCAAAGAAATAAAACAAAACCCATTACCATCAAGTCTACTCTGACTCAAGTGTTACAGAGTAGAATTGCTCCATAGGACTTTCTTCATAGCAATCTTTATGAAAGCAGATTGTCAGGCCTTACTTCCTTGGTGCTGCTGGGTGTGTTTGAACACCAACTTTTGGGTTAATAGCCAAGCACAAACTATTTACACTACCCAGGGACCTGCGGCTCCCAAGATGCAGCAAATGAACTTTCACTTCGGAGTATTCAGAAACAGAATAAAGAATTCATTTGGAGGATGTAATAAACATAAAATTTAGCATCTTTTTGTTTTAGATGAACTTTTAAATTTAGAATAGTTTTAGATTCATAGAAAATTTGCAAAAGATGGTACTCTTGGGTTCTCACACAGACTCTGTATGCAGTTTTCCCTGTTGTATTTTTGTTGTTGTTAGTTTCTATCAAGTTGTGTATAACAGAAAACAATGTTGTCTGGTCCATCTCTGATATTTGATATATTTGAGTCCATTGTTGTCAGTTATTGTGTCAATCCATTTCATTGAGGGTTTCTCTTATTTTTGATGAACCTCTATTTTCATGATATTCTTTTCTAGTGATGTTACATCAGTACAATACATTTCTCACAACTAATGAACCAATATTAATACTTTATTATTAACTAAAGTCCATACCTTATTTACCACCACTCATCTGTCAGTTTGTTGTACTGTGGTGGCATGTGTGTTGCTCTGAAGCTGGAGGCTATGCTACCAGTATTTCAAATACCTGCACAGTCACCTATAGTGGACAGGATTCAGTGGAGCTTCCAGACTAAGACATACTCAGAAGAAATGTGTCATCCACTTCTCAAAAAATGGCCAGTGGTTTCCTTAAAAAACTGAAAATAGAAGTACTGTTTGACCCAGCAATTCCATTACTAGGAATATATCCTAAAGATGTGAGAGATAACACATGAACAGACATATGTACACCTATGTTCATTGCAGCACAATTCACCATAGCAAAGAGATGGAAACAACCTAAATGCCCATCAATGGATGAGTGGATAACCAAATTATGTTATATACACACAATGGAATACTATCCCACATTAAAGAACAATGAGGGATACACAAATCATCTC